>NC_091987.1:60097073-60260134 GCF_044704955.1 Pristiophorus japonicus
AGTTCCCTGTAAAAGACAGGCAGCTCCCGGAGGGCGGTCCTGACACCCCCCAAGTTCACAAACAGGAGCTGCGTGTCGTAATTGAGGTCGCGCTGCTGGTGGAAGAAATACGTCGCCAGAGCACATCACCTAGGAGGGGGCTCGACGTAAAGGTATCTCTGCAGGGTCTGAAGACGGAAAGTCGCGAGCTGGGCGCTGACGCACACCAACGACTGACCGCCCTCCTCAAGCGGGAGACTCAACACCGCAGCAGAGACCCAGTGCTTCCTGTTGTTCCAGAAGAAGTCCACCAGCTTCTTCTGTATCTTGGCGACAAACGCAGGGGGAGGGGTCAAAGTGACCAGCCGGTACCACAACATTGCGGCCACCAGCTGGTTTATGACTAGCGCTCGACCCCTGTAGGACAGCACTCGGAGCAGTCCTGCCCAGCGCCCTAGGCGAGCGGCGACCTTGGCCTCCAGCTCCTGCCAGTTCGCTGGCCAGGCTCCCTCGTCGGGGCTAAGGTAGACTCCCAGATAGAGGAGATGGGTCGTGCTCCAGGCAAAAGGCCTGAGCTCCTCCGGCAGGGAGTCCACCCGCCACTGACCCACCAGGAGTCCGGAACATTTCTCCCAGTTGATCCTGGCGGAGGACGCGGCCGAGTAAATCTCCTGGCACTCACGCATCCTCCGCAGGTCAGCGGGATCCTCTACCGCGAGGAGCACGTCATCGGTGTAAGCTGAGAGGACGACCCCCACGCCCGGCCCTTGCAGAGCCAGTCCCATCAACCTCGTCCGCAAGAGGCGCAGGAAAGGCTCCACGCAAACGGCGTATAACTGGCCGGACATGGGGCATCCCTGGCGCACCCCTCTCCTAAAGCGAAGGGGCGCCGTCAAGGACCCGTTAACCTTAATCAGACACTCCGCGGCGGCGTACAAAAGTCGGATCCGGGCGACGAAATGCGTCCCGAACCCGAAAGCGCGCAGAGTTCCGAGCAGATAGTCGTGATCCACCCTGTCGAACGCCTTCTCTTGGTCGAGGGATAGGAAGGCGACTGACAGACCAGCCTCCTGGGAACAATGGATGAGGTCCCGGACCAGATGGATGTTATCGTGGATTGTCCGGCCCGGGACCGTGTAGGACTGGTCGGGGTGGATCATGTGGTCCAGCACGGCACCAAGGCGAGCAGACATCGCCCTGGTGAAGATTTTGTAGTCCGTGCTGAGGAGGGAGACCGGGCGCCAGTTCTTAAGGAGGCGGAGATCGCCCTTCTTAGGCAGCAGGACGATGACTGCCCTGCGCCAAGAGAGGGACATCTCCCCGGTCGCCAGACTTTCCCCCAGGACCCGCGCATAGTCGCTCCCCAGGACGTCCCAGAACGCCCTGTGGAACTCCACGGTCAGCCCGTCCAGCCCCGGGGATTTTCCCCTCGAGAGCCGGGCGAGGGCACCGGTCAGCTTCGCCAGGCTTAGCGGAGCTTCCAGATTTTCGGCGCCCTCCGGGCTGACCTTCGGCAGGTCCTCCCACAAAACTCTACGCGCTTCCTCGCTGGACGGATCCGGAGAGAACAGAGCCCCGTAATATTCACGGGCCCTGTTGTTGACGCCCTCCGGATCCGAGACGAGAGAGCCGTCGTCGGCCAGCAGCGTCAAGAGCTGCTTACGGACACTCTGCCTTTTTTCCAGCGAGTAGAAGAAGGGGGAGCCGCGGTCCAGATCCCGCAGGAACCGGATCCGCGACCTCACGAACGCGCCTCGGGACCCGACGAGCTGCAGGTCCTTCAGCGCGGCCTTCTTCGCTTCGTACACCGTCCGCAGGGCCGGGTCCTGGACGACTTGACCGAGACGGGATTCCAGGTCGAGCACCTCTTTTTCTAGGCGCCCGACTCTGGCCGCCCGCCTCTTGGTCGACCCCCTCGCGTACTCTTGACAGAAGACGCGGACGTGAGCCTTGCCCACGTCCCACCATAGCCTCAAGGAGGGGAAGCCCCCCTGCTTCCTTCTCCAGTCGGACCAGAATCGACGGAACGAGTCCTGGAACCGAACGTCCTCCAGCAGCCGGTTGTTAAAGTGCCAGTACGCGGACCCCGTCCTCGCGCGGAGCGAAGCGAGCTCCGCCCACACCAGGTGGTGGTCCGAACACGGCACCGGCCGCATGGAGGCCGCCGGGACGCAGGAAACGTACGCCCGAGACACGTAAAGGCGGTCGACTCTAGACCATCCTACTCCAGGCCTCACCCAAGTAAAGGCGCTGGAGTCGGGGTGGAGATTTCGCCAGACGTCCACCAAGTCGAAGGACCCGACCAGGTCCCTCAACTTCTCCATCGCCGTCATGCACTGCGGGGCACCGGAGCGGTCCCTCGCCTCGAGGGTGCAGTTAAAATCCCCCCCGAGGACAATGCAGTCACTGACGTCGACGGAGCCAAGAAGAGCGGACACCTCTTCAAAGAAGCGCGTTTGCTGCGGGCCGGGCTGAGGGGCGTACACGTTCACGAGATGGAGCGGCACGTCCACCAGGCGAACCGTTACGTGCAGCAAGCGGCCTGGCACGGGCTCCTCGACCCCCAAGATCTCCGGCTGAAAATGCGGGCCCAGCAAGATGGCCACCCCACTAGAAATGGCGGTGAGGTGGCTCATGCGGACCTCTCCTTGCCACTCCAGGAGCCACGTGGCTTCGTCTCCCGGAACGGTGTGGGTTTCTTGCAGGAAGCACACCGCATATTTCCCCTCCCGCAGGAGCGAAAAATTGTCAAATCTACGGCGTGCCCCTCTGCCGCCGTTGATGTTGAGGCTGGCTATGGTTATCTTCATGGCAAAAGCATAGTGCAACCTCTACCTTAACCTATTGTGGGGGAGGGAGCGGAGTCTTTTGTTGAACTCAGCTCCCTCCGCAGCCCAGCGAGGAGTCCCTCGAGCTCGCGCAGCTCAAGTTGTTGCTCCTTTGTCAAGGGCCCGCCCGCGGCCAAGATTTTAGCGGCGGCGCGGACGGACCCCTTGATCAGCTCTGGCTCGGACCATTTTTCCAGGGCCAGTCGGGCTTGATCGCAGCGACCCCGGCTCTGGGCCAAAAAGTCCTGGAGTTCCTTTGCAGGAATGAGGAGGGCCTCAGCGGCGGCCGCGAGCAGATCCACCGCCTCCCTGGCGGTGGTCTCTAGTTCTTCTCCCGCGTCCCCCACCGAGTCCCCGTCCTCCTCCGGGAGGTGGCCGCCAGCAGCCGGCCCATCGACCGCACAAGGTACGGCAAATGACCTGGCCGCTCCAACCGGCCCTGGCTCTGCCCCGATCCCACCCCCAGGATCGTCGGCAGAGGAGTCCCCACTGGGCTCTTTTAAAAACGGTGCTGGGTCAGGAAACGACAGCGGAAGGGGTTCCCCCTCCGCCCCAGGAACCGGGGAACAAGGAGAGACCCGGCCATAGGAAATCCCCAGGCTCCCCAAGTGCTCCAGCTCCAAAGTAAGGGGCGAGGGTGGGTGTTCCTCCCCCTCCCAGCTGCCACCCCCCGGCCCAGCATTTACAGTGTGATTAAAATCCTGAATTTCATTTTCTGCCGGGTCGAGCGACTCCCGGGGGAAGTTGATTAATAGCTGGGCGGGCTCAGGTTCGGCCTTTTCGGCCCCGCCCGCCTCAGTCCCCGGGACGCCCGGCCCGGCGGCAATGCATTCCTCCGCTGGCCCCACGCACCCCACGACAGGCAGATCTTCCACGCCATCCCCGGGAGGCAGAGGCTGGGCAGCCTCGACTGTCTCGCCCTCCCCGGGGACAGACTCCTCTCGCCTACAGCGCAGCTTGGGGGCGCTGGTGGGGGACGCGGGACACGCGGCGGGCACCAACACCTCCGCGGAGGGATGTTGTTCCCCCTCCGCCTCATCGGAGCCGCGCCTCCTTTTGTTCCCGGGGGCGCGCGGAGGCAGGGAGACCTCCATGTCTGCCGAGGCCTCCCGCTCCACCCCCCGCTTTTCCTTTTCTTGCCCGCGCCCGAGCCCCTCTGTGGTATTGGTCAAGGGCTCAGGCACGGGCTCAGGGCACCCCGCGCTCGCCGGTGACTGAGTTGGACTGAGCGCGGTGTTCAAGCTGTCTGGCGCACCGAGGGGACCCGCCTCGGGATGTTTCGCCTTCCCCCGCGCCTTCTTTCTGATCGGACTCTCTCCCTCCCCCCCGCCAGAGGCCGTGAAAGCAAAGGCCCCCGGCGATGCCCGCGCACCCACAGCTCCCGGCACGCGGACGCTACTAGGGGGAGGGGTGGCGGCTGCGCCAGCCTTGGCCGCCCTCGGTGGTTTGGCGGCCTTGGAGGCGGGGCAGTTCTTGCGAACGTGCCCCACCTCCCTGCAGGCATGGCACCGCACGCCGTCCGACGTCCAGAAGACGCGGTAGGCAGTCCCCTCGTGCACCACATTGAAGTGCCCTTCCGTCGTGTCCTCCCGCGCCAGCCGGACAAAGAGCTGGCGGCGGAAGGAGAACACGTGGCGCAGGCTGTTCTCCCTGAGGCCGAGCGGTATGGGGTTGATCCCTGACCTTACCTCCCCCAGTTGGTGTAGGTGAGGGAGGAGGAGCTCAGCGGGAACAAAGGGCGGGACGTTTGACACGATGACCTTCTGCGCGGTGGCCTCGAGAGGGTCCACCGGCAGGAACGTCCCGCCCACCGTGAGCCCCTTTTCGAGGGCCAGGGACACCGCCCGCTCCGACCCCAGGAAGAACACGGCCTTCCCAGACATCTTGGAGGCTGCGACAATGGCCGAGGGGCCGACTACCCCAGCCATCGCCCGCACGCACTCCTCGATGGTCATTGTGGGGTGAGTGTAGCTCTTGACCCCGTGTTTTTTTGTTATAAGTCTGACTGGCTGGGACTGCACTCACCTGGTTCCATTCTTATCTATCTAATTGTAACCAGAGAAACCGCCCCCCCCGCCACCACCTCCTGCATCGTTACCTCTGGGGTCCCCCAGGGATCAATCCTTGGCCCCCTCCTATTTCTCATCTACATGTTGCCCATTGGCGACATCATCCGAAAACCCAGTGTCAATTTCCACATGTACGCTGGGTAACACCCAGCTCTACCTCACTTCCACTTCTCTCGACCCCTCCACGATCTGTAAATTTTCAGTCTGTTTGTCCGACAAATGAGCAGAAATTTTCTCCACAACCACACTGTTCCCAACCTTGGTGTCATAGTTGACCCTGAAATGAGCTTTCGACCATATATCCGCAGCATAACTAAGACCGCCTATTTCCACCTCTAACATCACCTGTCTCCACCCTTGCCTCAGCTCATCCGCTGCTGAAGCATTTTTACAAAGCTTTGTTACCTCTAGACTTCAATGCACTCCTGACTGGCCTCCCACATTCTCCCCACACGTAAACTAGAGGTGATCCAAAACTCAGCTGCCGTGTCCGAGCTCGCACCAAGTCCCGCTCACCCATCACCCCTGTGCTCGCTGACCTACATTGGCTTCCGGTTAAGCAACACTTCAATTTCAAAATTCTCATCCTTACTTTAAAATCCCTCCATGACCTCACCCCTCCCAATCTCTGTGATCTCCTTCAGCCCCACAACCCACTGAAATGTCAGCGCTCCTTTAATTCTGCCCTCTTAAACATCACTGATTATAATCACTCAACCATTGGTGGCCGTGCCTTCTGTTGCCTAAGCCCTAAGCTCTAGAATTCCCTGCCTAAACCTCTCCGCCTCTCTACCTCTCTTTCCCCATTCAAGACGCTCCTTAAAACTACCTCTTTGACCAAGCTTTTGGTCACCTGCCCTAATTTCTCCTTATGTGGCTCGGTATCAAATTGTTTGGTTCATAATACTCCTGTGAAGTGCATTGGGACATTTCACTATGTTAAAGACGTTATATAAATATAAGTTGTTATTCGTGTCCTTGCCCCTAACAAAAAACTTTTATTTCAAAAGCCTCCTCGAAGGCCCGCATCGGGGCGCAATTAGCGGAGACTCGGCATGCTGATTAATTTGATCTGGGGGTGTGGCCAGTTTTGTGGGCGGAGCTGCCTTCTAGCGCAATGTTTTTAAAACCAGTGCAAAAGATCGAGGAAATTTAATTTGCAGTGCGCTTGAAATTCCTTGATCTTTTGCGCTGGTTTTCAGGCAAATTGCTCTGGAAAAAAAGCAATGCAACCTAGTGGAAGCTTCAGGTCTCTGTGCCACACTCTGTTTATTTCTGTGGCAAACAGCTTTTAGTAATTAGAATGTTTATATTTTCTGACTGTCAAAATAAAGCATGTGATAATCAGGCTGTTCTGTTGAGATAATCAGCTGAGATAACCAGAAGCTGTTTGCTTCAAACTTCAACTGCTGTTTGAAGAATTAACTCAATTACAATAAGGAAAGACCATCATGTCTCTGAGGTTAATGCACCTTCTGAGCACAAAACAGAACGCAAAAAACTACAACAAATGTGTACATTACTTACAGTACAACAACGGCTACAATTTAAACAGTACTTCATTGGTTGTGAAGCGATTTGGGATGTCTTGAGATTGCAAAAGGCAGCATATAAATTCAAGTTCTACCTTTTAATAATCAGTAGTCTATCTTATTTCTCTCACACACACTCCCACAGAATCATGCAGCACAGAAGGAGGCGATTAGTCCCATCTGTCTCTTTCTTTGAAAGAGCTATCCAATAATGTAGCCTCTTTATTTAAAACATGTAACCACTTTATTTGTGATGGTGGTGCAGTTTGACCTCCAGCTTTTCTTCAAATAATATTGAAAACTTTTGATCAAAAGTTGATGGAAGATAAAAAAAACATATTGCAACATTGCAGCTGACTGAACAGTACTGACTCATCGAGTTAAATTAGGTACACTGCACATGCTTACATTACACAATTCAGCTTGCAGGCCTTTATGTAAAATCTTTAATGAAGACATTAAAAGACACAATGACAACTTAATGGATAAATATAACCATATTATTTTGAAATATGCATTTCTTCCAATAAATCCTTATTTTGGAGATGAGAAATTTCAGTTCCTGAGAAAACAAATTTCAATGGAAACATTTTCAGACAGCATTTTGAATGATTTATGGAAACCTGGTGGTCAGATTGCCAAGGGTGATAATTTTACATAGGCAAGACCCATTATATATGTGGACATAGGAATTTATTTTGGGGAAAAGTTGGCAAAAAGTGTGATAGAAACATGACAACAGTTTGCAGACAGAAAGTGTGATAAGATATAGATCTACAGAATTACTAATATTAATGACAGTATATCATTTTACTTGTGTTTGTTGTTGATTCATACTACCTGCATTATAATAATTATTATTACTGTCAAGAAGAGGTAAGGTCTAGGATCTGGGGTAGGTTTGAATGATGTAAGTGGGCTGGGATGAGTACGCAAAGCTAATTAGGTTGAGTTTTCACCAGAAGACAGCAAGATCATGCAGTAATAAATAACGTCTATTTTGTGCATGCTTCTCTTCATAGATTATTAACTTTAAACAAACTAAGATAACTTATGAGAACAAAAATTTGGCTTATTTAGTGCAGTCACAGACTAGTTTCAAATGATATCCATTACAGTAACTACCATGAATGTCCCAAAAGACCCTCAAGCAGGACCAATGTTAGTAGGCTAAACATTTCCTGCTAATCCACTTTACAATAGTGCAGCCTGACTTTCTTTCTTTCTTTGGTGGAGATTTAAGATTGACTTTACTTTGTGAGACATAAAAGTGGCAGCGTCCTCATTGCCACAAACTGCAAACAGATAGCACATGACCAGGAACGGATTAAGGAGGGGGAGCAGATGGAGCAGTCACCCGGGGCCCAAGCCTAGAGTGGGGCCCAGACAGGGTCGGATTAAGGGTAAGTGTAAACAGTATTGACATAAGTGATGTAGCAAGAGCGGAGTGAAGCTGCGAAGGCTAAGGCGCATGTTATTCTCGACTTGATGTAAACAGATTTTAGAGGCCCTTTTTCTAGAGATGCATTCTACACACAAATTGGGGGCGAAAATAGGAAAGAGCAAGGAGCAAAACAGACGAGAAATTTTTTCCAACTAATTACTCAAGATCATGAAGATGAAGGCCAAGATGGTGCTGTGCAGTCAACTTCAACAACGAAACCGGAGTTGGACCCGGAGTTGGCCAAATTGGAGCTCCAAGTCCAAAAAGTTGAAGAAGATGAAAACCAACTGGCGCATACTGAGCTGAAAGAGGCGCAAATTACGAGTGACATAAGGCTGTGGGGAGACAATATCTCAGAAGACATGCAAAGCCATTGGATTGCAAAAGGTACTGAGGACTGCCAAAACTGATAAAGACTTCCAAAACTCCGGCGTGATCCATGCCAAGGAAGGATGTCACCGATACTGTTCAAAGTCCTTCTTCACACGTGTGCACCGGCTGACAGGGGAATGTGTAGAGCGAACGTGGCTCCGTTATTCACCGACAAATGGTAGAGTATACCGCTTTGCTTGCGAGGTCACAGCACGAACAAGTAGCCTCTTTACTCATGGGTTTAATGACTGCAAGCGTGGAGATGAGAGGATTTCATCTCACGAAAACAGCCACCAGCATAGAGAAGCCATGGTAGTAATGTGCACTGGACAAGCAGGCACTAGTTGTGTGGATGGTCATATTGTCATCCAGTTTGAAAATGAATGGCAGTATTGGCGCAAGGTGCTAGAGCAGGCTGTCTTTGTGATAACGTTTCTCTGTGAATGAGGTCTTTCATTGCGAGGCAAAGTAATTGTAATTATGTGGATGTGTTGGAGGTTCTCGCAAACTACGATGCATTTCTTGCTGAACACATCAAGCGGTTCACCAACAAAGGCAAGGGGCATACTTTCCACCACTTGTGAAGAACTGATTAGTCTGATGGGTGGCAAAGTACTTAAGACGATTATCCAGGAATTGAAATCAGAGAAGTTCTATTCAATATCTGTTGATTCAACGCCAGATGTCATACACTCCGATCAGCTGACATTTGTCATCCGCTATGTTCTACCGACTGATCCTGAGGACAGGTTCTTAAAGTTCTTGCCGATAATTGGTCATACTGAGCAAGAAACAGCAGAAATAATACTGGCCTTTCTGGTTGAGAACGGGATCGACATACAAAATTGTCACGGACAATCTTGTGATAATGCTTCAAATATGAATTATTGGTGTCCAAACTATCATCAACGAGCAATTCCCATATGCAACGTTTATACCATGCGCAGCGCACTCACTCAACCTTATGGGGAAAAACAGTGCCGAATGCAGCCCAGTGATAGTCAGATTTTTTGACATTGTACAAAAGTTGTACACTTTTCTCTCTGCATCAACGTATCGCTGGTGACTGCTTTATGAAAAATTAAAGCCTTTAGGGTTGTCTGTCGTCAAACAGCTTTCTGCTACTCGATGGTCAGCATGGTATGAAGCAGTGTCAGCCCTGCTCAAAGGTTATACTCCCATATGCGAAATGTTGGAATCCCTGGCAACTGAAGTGGAACAGAAAGTTGAATGCCGAAATGAAGCTCAGTTGATCCTTGACAAACTGGGTGAACTGGATTCAGCTATTCTCATTGTTATTTGGAACACAGTCTTGAAGCGCTTTCTCTTGACCAATCTCTCGCCTCAAGATACCGGCTTGAATCAGAATGTCATGGTCCTTACTCAAGTCTCTTGTCAATTTTGTCAAGACCCAGCGGACAGAGTTTGAGGAATTCGAAGACCTCGGGATTAAACTCTGTGGCGACAACGAGTACAAATCAGCTCAGAGGCACGTCCAGGTACGCAACTGTCGCTATGACAATGGAGATGATGAAAACACTGTGCTGTCACCCAAGGAAAAATTCAAAACTGAAGTACAAAAGCAAAATACTGCAGATGCTGGAATCTGAAATAAAAACAGAGAATGCTGGAAATCTCAACGGGTCAGGCAGCATCTGTGGAGAGAAAACAAAGTTAACGTTTCGGGTCGACGACCCTTCGTCAGAACTGCCGAACATTCGAAAAGAGCACATTCTTAAGCACTGAAAGGGGGAGGGGAAGAAAGAACAAAAGGGAAGGTCTGTGATAGGGTGGAAGGCAGGAGAGATTAGAGAGACAAAAGGAATGATGGGCCAAATTGAAATGGTAATGACAGAATTTAGAAAAATGTTAATCTGTATTCTGGACTCAACATTGAGTTCAACAATTTCAGAGCGTAATCTCTGGCCATCTATGGCTCCATTCCCCCTCCATACAAAGCATACAAAGAAATCAACTGTAAGTTTGGATTTCTGTCCAAGCTAGCCGCTCTCTCGACTCATGAGATCAAGCAAGCTGCAGTAAATCTTGCCCGCTCCTCTCCCAAAGATCTGAAACCTATGATTGAAAGTGAATTCATTCAGTTTTATAACTTGGTGGCATCCTCAATGTCATGTATCCAGACATGATTACTGCTTGTATTATTACATATGATGTGCCATCAGAGGGCACTACTATGAGAAACTTGTACACCAGATGTATGGTCACTAAGGTGTGCCACCAGAGGGCACTGCAGTGGGAGACTTGTCGGTTACCTGTACAGGTGTGCCAGGCCTAGTATAAAAGGCAGGCCACCATGTGTGATCTTCACTCTGGAGTTACATTAAATGGACTAAGGTCACTACAGTTCAAGTGCAATACATTGCCTCATGGAGTCATTATCAGAGCATCTAAAGACAGAAAGAGAGTGGAAAGTACCAGTTCCAACTGTCACAGGATGGGAGAGTAGAGAGCACCAGTTCAAACTGTCACAGGAGCATCCAGTCGTACCCCGGTAACTGCCCCCAAAGGAAGTGGAGTGTGGGAAATTGCACTCCACTTCCATTGAGGGGTGGTAAGGCCAATTCTGCGGCGGGAGCAGGACTTCCACGCTGGGGGCTAAAATTCCCTGCCCCAGAAGGTTACCGCCCCCAAGATGGGAGCCTGTGCGGGGAAGCAGAGGGGAGACAGGGGCGGGGGATGGAGGGGAGAGTGGTGGAAGTGGGGGGCGGAGAAACCCAGGGCGGGGGACAGGAGGGGCCACATTGCAACGAAGGTCTGGGGGGGGCGAAGTGTGTTGGAGGGGCAGGCCTGGGGACTCTGTGCCTCGATGCGGGGAGTGTTCAGAGTGGGGTGGATGGGTTGACTGCGCAGATGGCGGTTGCTGGATGTGGTGTGGTTGGTGTCGCGGGGGCGTGGCTCCGGGGTGGCCGGGGCTGGGGGCTCGACTGGGAAGGATTCTGACGGGACGGGGCGGGTTGGGTGCGGGGGGAGTGTTCCCGGTGTTGGGTGGGTCCGGAGCCGGGGGGTGGCATGCTCTTGGGATGAGGGGTGGGCTGTTTGGGGCTGGGATGGGAGAGACTTCTTCACTCGGGGAGTTGTTGGCCTGTGGGGTTCCCTGCCGCGGAGAGTTGTTGATGCCAGTTCATTGGATGTGTTCAGGAGGGAGTTGGATGTGGTCCTTGCGGTCGGGGTGGGGGTGTGGAGGGGGCGTGGGGGGGAGGTGCTGGGGTGGGTGATCAGCCATGATCTTGTTGAATGGCGGTGCAGGCTCGAAGGGCCGAATAGCCTACTCCTGCACCTATTTTCTATGTTTCTATAATACTCAACAAAGCTTGAAACCTCAATTTGTGTCAAACAAACTAAGTCAGCAGAGCTGAGAATGTACCAATTTCGCCATACACATGCCCTCACCCAAACCTTTTCTAACGTTGAAATAGCTCTTTGGATATATCTGTCGATGATGGTATCAAATTTCAGTGGTGAGTGGCCCTTCTTGAAACTAAAACGCATCAAGGATGAGGTCAGGAACCGAATGGGACAAGATCGACTTGATAGCCTCGCCTTTCAATCATGAGCCATCGAGAGTGAAGTACTGGGAGGACATTGACTTCTCGCAAATCATTGACGAGTTTAACCAACAAAAATCTACGAAAAGATCCATGTAATGTTTTACTTGTAGTTGCCTCTGTGGAGAAAATGGAATGCAAATGACAAATTATGGTCTTCCAAAAAAATTGCACTGTCTTCTAAATTGTTGTCATTGTTGATTTAGTTTCAAAATGTAAGATTTTTTTTTTTTAATTAAGAGTTGTTTACTGTTTATACAGGGTTTCATCAAGGTATCGGTTTGATTGTTTGGAAACATAATAAAATATTAAATGAATGTCGTCATAGTATCAATGAGAACATAACCTGAGATGTAGACCAGACCTGACTTTGACCTGATGCATACTCAGTATACTGCCCTGTGACTTAGCTCACTAAGGTAACTTACTGCAGGATATGAATTGGAGTAGGGGGCCCATGGCTGGGGTACTGCCCGGGACCCGTCCCTGCACATGACACGAACTCCTGAAATACCACTGGTAATCTGATAGAACAGTCCCAAGTCCCAGTGGCCTGTTTGAAGGAATGTTGTTACAGGGTTTTCTTGGAAAAGCTTAATGATTTATTTGAAAATTGATGAATTTGTTTATGTATTTATTGTAAATTTGACTTCAAGACATATGAAATCAGATTAAATCATGGCTACCAAAAGAAGTTCGAATAAAATATTTTGATTGGTTTTCTGATACTTGTTGGTTCAATAATGGTAATTTTCCCCCCCAAAATTGAGGATTTGATGCAATTTTGAGATGGTTATTTGTTTGTTATTTTGTAGATTTTGCTACCCTCGTGAATTGAACTGCTTTTGATTGGTCCACATTTAGTCAAGTGGATATTTGAGCCAATTAGTACAGTTACTTAAACAGATAATGGTTCCAACAAATTTTTGCCCATTGGACACAATGTTTTTGAGGGGTGGTGGCTTTGAGATGTATGATGCATTAAATACAAGACTTTTAATGATATATTTTTAAGACTTCACATTAGATTTATATAACAGATGGCTGAAACTAATCCAGATGGAAAATAATAAATGAATTTTATTCCACACCAGATAAGTTCACAGGATAGAAATTGGAGAATTCAATAAATTGGGATATCTAGGCAAAATAATTGAGACTACTGATCATTTAACCTCGGAGTGTCCAATGGTATATTCCTTTTGCTCATAACACTACTGTGGTAATATTATTCCTAAATTGGATTTACTTCAATTTGGAACTTTAGGCTTTCTAGACCATTGATTTTTGATTTCTTGTCCTGAACAGAAGCAAAAAGAAGTTTTAAGACCATTTATTAGCATAAAGGGCTCTGCTTAATCATTTAATAAACAATCCTTCCCCTTGTGAGCTGAAGAATTGAATCACTGACTTTTTGTGATATTTCTTTTAATATAATTGTGATATCGCTGGAACGTAATCTTGAGATATATAAGATTTAGATCAAAATTGAGAACAAATCAGGGATAATTTGAAGTTGCCAGACTTAGTCAGCCGGGTCCCATGATGGCTCATGTCTTCGGGTCAAACAACAACAACTTGCATTTACATAGCACCTTCAACATAGTAAAACATCACAAGGTGCTCACAGGAGCATTATCAAACAAATTTGACACCAGGCCAAGGAAACCTATTTAATACCACTAACCACCCCTCATCTGATCAATCCTCCATGTTGAACACTACTGAGGAAGGCAAGGACACAGAATGTGCTCTGGATGGGGATATAAATGTCGACCACCAACAGTGACTAGGTAGTACGACCGCTAACTGAGTCCGTATCAAGTCCTGAAGGACAGAGCGGCCAGAATGGGCCTGCATCAGTCGGTGAAGGAACACCTATGAGGAAGTAACTTATTTGACCTTGCGCTCACCAATTTACCTGTTGCAGACAGATTTGTCCATGATAGCACTGTCAAGAATGGCCACAATATAGTCCTAGTGAATACAAATACTCTGTGTATCAGGTGATACCTATTCTCCAATAACCTGTTGACTGATATTCGGCTTGGGCTTTGAAGGATTAATTTAGCTCCAGACCTCATTACAGTTTTAATCCTGATATGAACACAGGAGCTAATTACCAGAGGTGAGAGTCGCTGCCCTCGACATCAGAAGTTAGTGGAAGGAGAAAGAACAAATACCTTTTGTTTAGCTTTACAGATGGAATTTAAAGGGAACATGGTTGAAAGACGGATACGATCATCAGCTCAACAAAGAATTCAAGAAACGAATTTCGTGTCTCAACCATTTGCTTTCATGATATTGAATGGAGTACTGATATTGTAGCTGGGGTGTGGATGGTGTGTATCTGCACCCAAATACAGAGATGAGGTAGTATATGACTAGCTTAATTTCCCTGTCATATGTGTGGCACTTGAGTGTATTCTTAAATATATAATATAAAGAATAAAAAACATGCCTTCATTGAAAACACTTACGGGAAAAATATCCAGTCAGTCTCATCGTATCCTAACTCACACCAAGTCCCATTTGCCCATCACCCTTATGCTCGCTGACCTACATTGGCTCCCGGTTAAGCAAAGCCTCGATTTTAAAATTCTCATCCTTGTTTCAAATCCCTCCACAGTCTTGCCCCTCCTTATCTCTATAACCACCTCCAGCCCTACAGTGCTCCGGGATATCTATGCTCCTCCAATTCTAGCTTCTTGCACATCCCCAACTTTAATTGCTCCACCATTGCTGACTGTGCCTTCAGTTGCTGAGGCCCTAAGATCTGGAGTTCCCTCCCTAAACCTCTCCACCTCTTTTTCCTCCTTTAAGACGCTCATTAAAATCTACCTTTTTGACTAAACATTTGGCCATCTACCCTAATATCTCCTTATGTGGTTCGGTGTCAAATTTTGTTAGCCAGCGCTCCTGTGAAGCATCTTAGAAACATATAGGGCTAGACTTTCCACTCGGTGGCTAAGGCCCCAAAAAATGGGCCTTGTTCCAGCAATGTGGGACGTCTCGGCCTTGCTGATCACCGGCATTTTTTTTGCAATTTTCCACTTGGCCTTACCTCGGCGGTGTCAAATGGGCAATGTGATTTTTCGGCAATCTCACGATCGCCCACCGAAAACGGAAGTTAAAAAAAAAGCTTCCCTAGCAATGCTATTCTGTGCATGTGTGGGATTTTTTTTTTTGGTTGACTTTCCCGTGTTTTGAGAGGTCAGGGGTCATCACACATGCTCAGAAGGCACATGGAGGGTCAGAGAGAGAGCGAGGAGATAGAGCGAGTGAAGGAAGGCAGAGAGGCAAAGGAGATTTGTTGGGCTGGTTTGATTATATTGAGATAAAAAATAGTTATTTTTACTTATAAAAATGTATATTCTTTTACTTATTATTGTGGAAGTGGCCAGAAAGTTCAGAAATTATTTGTAAACTTTAATATTAAAAGTTATATATCAAAATATCAAAATGGAGGGTGAAACAGAAAGAAAAAGGGCAAAACCCTTCAGCGAGGAGGCCAACGAGGCACTTGTAAATATTGTACATGGCAGGTGGAACGACTTGACGCGGGGTAGGCATGGGAAACCTCCACCCCGTGGTACCGAAAAATCTGGCAGGAGATTGCCGATGTCATCACATCGGCATCAAATGAGATACGGACGCCTGACCAGTGCCGGGAAAGGTGGAACAGCTTGCTGGCAGCAGCCAGAGTAAGTTGCATGTTATATTATAAATGTTATATAGGTAATATTTTAATGATGCATGCAAATTTTAATTGGAAGCTTGAATTTAATTTCTTTATTGTGTTAATTAAATTATGAATTAATTTATGCATCCTAACAGTAAGCTGAATTTTATATTTATGAAATATTGTTCATATGCAATGCAATGCAAATTTCTAATCAAATATTGCATTGAATTTAAGTCTGTCATTCGTAAATGTTTATTACCAAGTCCATTAGCTTATTCCATGCTATGTTCTCTTCTCATTTGCAGAAGAAGATATCTATCAACCGCTCCGAGCAGAGGAGGACGGGGGGCGGCTCTGCTCAGCTCCAGCCGCTGTCAGAATATGAGGAGCTTGCGGTCGCGCTGGTGAGACATGACAGCCGTTCGGTCACGACCCGTGGTGTGGCCGAACCCACCCTTGAGTCTCGTGAGTAATGAGCAATGTGTCAAACATTATTAAAGACATTTTAAAATCTATCTTAGTTACGCATGTAATGTCCTGTAATTATAATGCAATATACTTTTGATATAAAAAGGCCCAACGCGTCGGAGGAGGCTCAGGAGTTCCAGGTGTGTGGAGAGGCTCGGGAGGTGCGTCGCTGAGGCCTATAAAAAGGCCCAACGCGTTGGAGGAGGCTCGGGAGTTCCAGGTGCATGGAGAGGCTCGGGAGGTGCGTTGCTGAGGCCTATAAAAAGGCCCAACGTGTCGGAGGAGGCTCGGGAGTTCCAGGTGCGTGGAGAGGCTCGGGAGGTGCGTTGCTGAGGCCTATAAAAAGGCCCAACGTGTCGGAGGAGGCTCGGGAGTTCCAGGTGCGTGGAGAGGCTCGGGAGGTGCGTCGCTGAGGCCTATAAAAAGGCCCAACGCGTTGGAGGAGGCTCGGGAGTTCCAGGTGCATGGAGAGGCTCGGGAGGTGCGTTGCTGAGGCCTATAAAAAGGCCCAACGTGTCGGAGGAGGCTCTGGAGTTCCAGGTGCGTGGAGAGGCTCGGGAGGTGCGTCGCTGAGGCCTATAAAAAGGCCCAACGCGTTGGAGGAGGCTCGGGAGTTCCAGGTGCATGGAGAGGCTCGGGAGGTGCGTTGCTGAGGCCTATAAAAAGGCCCAACATGTCGGAGGAGGCTCGGGAGTTCCAGGTGCGTGGAGAGACTCGGGAGGTGCGGTGCTGAGGCCTATAAAAAGGTCCAACGCGTCGGAGGAGGCGTGCTTGTGCAGCATCAGCAGGGTGAGAAGGCAAAAAAGAAGTAGAAAGAAATCAACGGGTGACGTCACAGCCAAGGGGGTAAGTGTTTGGCTGGTGATTGGTAAGTAGTTTTTCTTTTTCTTTTTCTTTCTTCATCAGTAAGTAACCGTTTAACATTGTTGTTGCCCAATTAGGTTAATCTGAGGGTTAAGTCATGGCAGGAGAGCTCAAACATGTGTTATGCTCCTCCTGTACTATGTGGCAACTCAGGGACGCTTCCGGTGTCCCTGACGACTACATGTGCGGGAAGTGCATCCACCTGCAGATCCTGACAGACCGCATTGCGGCACTGATGCTGCGGGTGGATGAACTCTGGAGCATCCACGATGCTGAGAATGACATGAATAGCATGTTTAGTGAGTTAGTCACACCGCAGCCAGATAGGGAATGGGTGACCAACAGGAAGAACAGTGCAAGGAAGGTAGTGCAGGGGTCCCCTGCGGTCATCCCCCTACAAAACAGATACACCGCTTTGGGTACTGTTGAGGGGGATGACTCATCAGGGGAGGGCAGCAGCAGCCAAGTTCATGGCACCGTGGGTGGCTCTGCTGCACAGGAGGGCAGGAAAAAGAGTGGAAGAGCGATAGTGATAGAGGATTCAATTGTAAGGGGAATAGATAGGCGTTTCTGCGGCCGCAACCGAGACTCCAGGATAGTATGTTGCCTCCCTGGTGCAAGGGTCAAGGATGTCTCGGAGCGGGTGCAGGACATTCTGAAAAGGGAGGGTGAACAGCCAGTTGTCATGGTGCATATAGGTACCAACGATATAGGTAAAAAAAAAAGGGATGAGGTCCTATAAGACGAATTTAGGGAGCTAGGAGCTAAATTAAAAAGTAGGACCTCAAAAGTAGTAATCTCAGGATTGCTACCAGTGCCACGTGCTAGTCAGAGTAGGAATCGCAGGATAGCTCAGATGAATACATGGCTTGAGGAGTGGTGCAGAAGGGAGGGATTCAAATTCCTGGGACATTGGAACCGGTTCTGGGGGAGGTGGGACCAGTGCAAACCAGACGGTCTGCACCTGGGCAGGACCGGAACCAGTGTCCTAGGGGGAGTGTTTGCTAGTGCTGTTGGGGAGGAGTTAAACTAATATGGCAGGGGGTTGGGAACCTATGCATGGAGGCAGAGGGAAATAAAAGGGAGACAGAGGCAAAAGATAGAAAGGAGAATAGTAAAAGTGGAGGGCAGAGAAACCCAAGGCAACAAACAAAAAGGGCCACTTTACAACAAAATTCTAAAGGGGCAAGCTGGTTAAAAAGACAAGCCTGAAGGCTCTATGCCTCAATGCAAGGAGTATTCGGAATAAGGTGGACGAATTAATTGCGCAGATAGCAGTTAATGGATATGATGTAGTTGGCATCATGGAGACATGGCTCTAGGGTGACCAAGCCTGGGAACTCAACATCCAGGGGTATTCAACATTTAGGAAGGATAGACAGAAAGAAAAAGCAGGCTGGGTGGCGTTGCTGGTTAAAGAGGAAATTAATGCAATAATAAGGAAGGACATTGGTTTGGATGATGTGGAATCGGTATGGGTGGAGCTACGGAATACCAAAGGGCAGAAAACGCTGGTGGGAGTTGTGTACAGGCCACCAAACAGTAGTAGTGAGGTTGGGGACAGCATCAAACAAGAAATAAGGAATGTATGCAATAAAGGTACAGCAGTTATCATGGGCGACTTTAATTTACATATAGATTGGGCTAACCAAACTGGTAGCAATGCGGTGGAGGAGGATTTCCTGGAGTGTATTCGGGATGGTTTTCTAGACCAATATGTCGAGGAACCAACGAGGGAGCTGGCTATCCTAGACTGGGTGATGTGTAATGAGAAGGGACTAATTAGCAATCTTGTTGTGCGAGGCCCCTTGGGGAAGAGTGACCATAATATGGTAGAATTTTTTTTAAGATGGAGAGTGACACAGTTAAATCAGAAATTAGGGTCCTGAACTTAAAGAAAGCTAACTTCGACGGCATGAGGTGTGAATTGGCTAGAATGGACTGGCGAGTGATACTTAAAGTGTTGACGGTAGATAGGCAATGGCAAACATTTATAGATCACATGGATGAACTTCAACAATTGTACATCCGTGTCTGGAGTAAAAATAAAACAGGGAAGGTGGCTCAACCGTGGCTAACAAGGGAAATTAAGGATTGTGTTTGATCCAAGGAAGAGGCATATAAATTGGCCAGATAAAGCAGCAAACCAGAGGACTGGAATAAATTTAGAATTCAGCAGAGGACGACAAAGGGTTTAATTAGGAGGGGGAAAATAGAGTACGAGAGGAAGCTTGCCGGGAACATAAAAACTGACAGCAGAAGCTTCTATAGATATGTGAAGAGAAAGAGTAGTGAAGACAAACGTAGGTCCCTCGCAGTCGGACTCAGGTGAATTAATAATGGGGAACAAAGAAATGGCAGACCAATTGAACAAATATTTTGGTTCTGTCTTCACGAAGGAAGACACAAATAACCTTCCGGATGTACTAGGGGACCGAGGGTCTAGTGAGAAGGAGGAATTGAAGGATATTCTAATTAGGCAGGAAATTGTGTTGGGGAAGTTGATGGGATTGAAGGCCGATAAATCCCCGGGGCCTGATTGTCTGCATCCCAGAGTACTTAAGGAAGTGGCCCTAGAAATAGTGGATGCATTGGTGATCATTTTCCAACAGTCTATCGACACTGGATCAATTCCTATGGACTGGAGGGTAGCTAATGTAACATCACTTTTTAAAAAAGGAGGGAGAGAGAAAACGGGTAATTATAGACCGGTTAGCCTGACATCGGTAGTGGGGAAAATGTTGGAATCAATTATTAAGGATGAAATATGAAAGGATGATTTATGAAAGGGAAATCATGCTTGACAAATCTTCTGGAATTTTTTGAGGATGTAACTAGTAGAGTCGACAAGGGAGAACCAGTGGATGTGGTGTATTTGGACTTTCAAAAGGCCTTTGACAAGGTCCCACATAAGAGATTGATGTGCTAAATCAAAGCACATGGTATTGGGGATAATGTACTGGCGTGGATAGAGAATTGGTTGGCAGACTGGAAGCAGAGAGTCGGGATAAACAGGTCCTTTTCTGAATGGGAGGCAGTGACTAATGGAATGCTGCAGAGCTCAGTGCTGGGACCCCAGCTCTTTACAATATACATCAATGATTTGGATGAAGGAATTGAGTGTAATATCTCCAAGTTTGCAGATGACATTAAACTGGGTGGTGGTGTGAGCTGTGAGGAGGATGCTAAGAGGCTGCAGGGTGACTTGGACAGGTTAGGTGAGTGGGCAAATGCATGGCAGATGCAGTATAATGTGGATAAATGTGAGGTTATCCACTTTGGTGGCAAAACACGAAGGCAGAATATTATCTGAATGTCGGCAGATTAGGAAAAGGGGAGGTGCAACGAGACCTGGGTGTCATGGTTCATCAGTCATTGAAAGTTGGCATGCAGGTACAGCAGACGGTGAAGAAGGCGAATGGCATGTTGACCTTCATAGCTAGGGGATTTGAGTATAGGAGCAGGGAGGTCTTACTGCAATTGTAAGGCCTTACCTGGAATATTGTGTTCAGTTTTGGTCTCCTAATCTGAGGAAGGACGTTCTTGCTATTGAGGGAGTGCAGTGAAGGTTCACCAGACTGATTCCAGGGATGGCTGGACTGACATATGAGGAGAGACTGGATCAACTGGGCCTTTATACACTGGAGTTTAGAAGGATGAGAGGGGATCTTATAGAAACATATAAGATTCTGATGGGAAGGGACAGGTTAATGCGGGAAGAATGTTCCCGATGTTGGGGAAGTCCAGAACCAGGGGACACAGTCTTAGGATAAGGGGTAGGCCATTTAGGACTGAGATGAGGAGAAACTTCTTCACTCAGAGAGTTGTTAACCTGTGGAATTCCCTGCCGCAGAAAGTTGTTGATGCCAGTTTGTTGGATGTATTCAAGAGGGAGTTAGATATGGCCCTTACGGCTAAAGGGATCAAGGGGTGTGGAGAGAAAGCGGGAAAGGGGTTGTGAGGTGAAGGATCAGCCATGATCTTATTGAATGGTGGTGCAGGCTCGAAGGGCCGAATGGCCTCCTCCTGCACCTATTTTCTATGTTTGATGTACGAATGACAGCCCTGGTGAACCCTTGTGCATATGGGGTATTGAAAACTATTGTTATGTTATGTGTTATTGAGAAATATTGATATGTAATGTTTCCTATTAATGATCACCATTAATGTCCTAATAAGTTGTTTAGAAATGTAATTCGTCTTTTTAAGGTCAAGCTGATAAGGTCGTCTCACTGGAGCCATCCACTCCTCCTGCACCATCAGCAGCAGCAACCACCTCGGAGGAGGAAGAGTTAGAAGATGAACCAATTAGTGTGGAGAAAGAGCAGGAGGAGGAGGAGGAGGAGGAGGAGGAGGAGGAGGAGGAGGAGGAGGAGGAGGAGGAGGGTGGGTGGGTTTGGGGGTTTGGGGGAAGAACCTGCGACCATCTCTATTTAGGTGGATGAGGCACCGGGACCAAGCGGTGTGCAGGTGGTGATGCCAAGTCCTGACATTTTGCACACGCCGATCCCACAGAGGTTGGGTCAGCAAGGTGAGCAATCGCCTACCTCGGATGGGCAGACGGAGTGCTTGATATCCCTGTGCAGGAAGACGGTCGTGACCTTATCCAGGGGTTCGAGGGTTTCTCCACAAATTGGAGCCAGTTCTCCACGAACTGGAGCCAGTTCGCAACAACCTGGAGCCAGTTCAACACGTATTCTCCAACTGGTCTTCCGTGCAAACGGAGATAGCATGGGAGACGTTGGAGGCGATCCACGAACAGACCGCCACAACCAATGCCCTTCGGCATGCGTTGCTGGCTGGATACGGCACTGCACCCCAAGGTGTTGTGTCGGCTCAGAGTGAAACCCCTAGTGTTCAAGCGAGTATGGAGGACACAGTTCTTCCTGACTCGGAAGGAGAGCGTCAGGCTTCTGCATCCACTCTGTCATCTCCACCATGTCAGGAAGTCTTGCCGTCCCATGCTGTACACCGCCTTCGTGTCAGTCTGCGTAGACCAAAACGGGTGGAATGGGGTAAGAACACGGGGTGGGAAAGGACCTGGAGGAAGACGTGGCCGCAGGTAGGGAGGGGGGGGGTGTTTTCAATTTCATTGTTAATGTTTTGTTCATGGTTGTTTGGGGTTTGGGGGAAGGGTGGGTTCGGAGGGGCGGTGGGGGGACGGGGTAGGAGTGTGTTGTTAACTAATTTTTTAAAATTAATTCGTTGTGTTAATAAAAAAAAAATGATTGAATTCAACAATTGTGCCTTCTCTCTTAGTTACATTAAGGATAACATTTTCATATAACATATTTACAATTATTCATCATTATATCTTTTATTATAGTCACACTTTACTTAGCAAAACATTAATGCAGATTCCAGGCCAGTGCCGCAAGACAAAAATGAAACCCCATAAAAATGAAACTTTTGAATAACCCTAACTGTAAACGAAAATGTGAATATCCACAATGAAAGTTCATGCAAAGCATTCATAAATGAGCTGCTGACGCAACAGCTTAGCAGCCGTGTAACTGCCACTGGGTACTCGTCTTCAGGAGTGGGGTGGTAGCACCGGTGCTAGATCGGCAAGCTGATGGCGCTCCCCATGGTTCTCGCCTGCCTCCTCTTCCGCCTCTTCCTCCTCTTCATCCTCGCTGGCTGGCTCTTCCATCTCCCCTCCTTCTGGAGGTGGACCTGCAGCCCGATCTGGCATTACTTGTCCTCTCCTTATTGCTAGCTTATGCAGCATGCAACACACCACAATAAACTCAGTGACCCGGTCAGGGTGGTAATGTAGGCTGCCACCAGAATGATCCAGGCATCTGAAGCGCTGCTTTAGGACTCCAATTCTCTTTTCAACGATGTTGCGTGTTGCTATGTGACTTTCATTATAACACTTCTCTGCTTCAGTGATGAGATTACGCAGAGGGGTCATGAGCCAACTGGCAAGGCCATATCCTTTATACCCCAGCATCCAACCGTGACCTTCTGGCTGATTGACAAACAGGTCAGGGATAGCACTCTCACGTAGGATGTGCGCATCAAGGATGCTGCCAGGAAATGTAGCATTTACTGTCATGGTTATTTGGTTGTGGTCGACAACAAGCTGCACATTTAGGGAGTGGAACCCCTTTCTGTTACGAAGCACCTCTGCATTCTTTAAGGGGGCATTCAGGGCAATGTGCGTGCAGTCTATTGCTCCCTGTACCTTGGGGAAGTGTGATATTCTGTAGAAACCCAAAGCTCTCTCGGTCTGTGCCTTCCTGGTCATTGGGAAGCTTATGAAGTCCATCCTGCGAGCGTAAAGGGCTTCTGTGACCTGTCGAATGCAGCAGTGTGTGGCGTGCTGAGCAAAATGACAGATGTTGCCAGCTGAAGCCTGAAAAGATCCCGATGCGTAGAAGGCTAGGGCAGCAGTAACCTTCACCTCAATGGACAGTGAGGTTCTGATGGTGCTGGAAGGCTGCAGATCACCCTTGACGAGTTGGCATATCTCATCGATGAAGTCCTTGCGGAATCGCAGCCTCCTAAGACAAGCGTTTTCAGACAAGTTCAGGTAAGATTGCTTTTCCAAGTACCTTTGTTGGTTGTGTGGTCGCCTCCTTTGTCTTTGTCTCTGTCTACGCATTACTCTACCACCTCTTCGATTGATCCTTTCAGTAACCAGCTTGTGAGTAGTTACAAGTAATGGCAGGGAAAGCATAGGCCCCATCACTATCAATAAGTACTTTCACGAAATTAAACTAATCTCTCTACTCTCTACTCTCTAATCATGGTAACCAGTCAGTCTAATAGGCCCCAACAATATCAGTAATTATTTTCACGATCTATAAAAGCACTTTTCACCAAAAGAATTCCTTAACAATACCTAATATCAATATATATACCCTAATATAATATTCTGAGCTGATCTATCTATAAATAACTCTCTAAATAACACACAAGTATTTAGCTCCTTTTCTGTTGCCTCCACCTTTCCTCTGATCTTCAAAATGGCGCCTGTAGTGCCCATTTCCTTCTGTTGAGCCCAGGAAAAGCAACTATTTCTCAGCGATCTTTTCAGCCTTGAATCAGCCCACCGAAGTGCAGGCTAGGGATGGGCCTTGTGTGGGCGATCAGTTCGGCGATCATTTCGGCAAAGTGAGCCGAAACTTGGGCTCCTGTTTTTCCAGCAATGTTTTGGGCCTAGTTTCCACATTATCCTCAAAATGGGCGAAAGAGGTCCGTTTTGGGCGATAGATGGGCCTTAAATGGGCGATGTGAAGTGGAAAGTCTAGCACATAGAAAATAGGTGCAGGAGTCAGCCATTCGGCCCTTCGTGCCTGCACCACCATTCAATAAGATCATGGCTGATCATTCATCTCAGTACCCCATTCCTACTTTCTCTCCATACCTCTTGATTCCTTTAGCCGTAAGGGCCACATCTAACTCCCTTTTGAATATATCTAACGAACTGGCCTCAACAACTTTCTGTGGTAGAGAATTCCACAGGTTTACAATTCTCTGAGTGAAGAAGTTTCTCCTCACCTCAGTCCTAAATGGCTTACCCCTTATCCTTAGACTGTGACCCCTGGTTCTGGATTTCCCCATCATCGGGAACATTCTTCCTGCATCTAACCTGTCCAAACCCATCAGAATTTTATATGTTTCTATGAGATCCCCTCTCATTCTTCTAAATTCCAGCGAATATAAGCCTAGTCGATCCAATCTTTCTTCATATGTCAGTCCTGCCATCCCGGGAATGAATCTGGTGAACCTTCGCTGCACTCCCTCAAAAGCAAGAATGTCCTTCCTCAGATTAGGAGACCAAAACTGTACACAATATTCCAGGTGTGGCCTCAACAAGGCCTTGTCCAACTGCAGTAAGACCTCCCTGCTCCTATACTCAAATCCTCTTGCTATGAAGGCCAACATGCCATTTGCCTTCTTCACCGCCTGCTGTACCTGCATGCCAACTTTCAATGACTGATGTACCATGACACCCAGGTCTCGTTGCACCTCCCCTTTTCTTAATCTGTCACCATTCAGATTATTGTGTTCCTAACACAGATAAGACTGCACACAGGGAGGTTAAAGTAACAGTGACTTCAGTCTTTATTAAGACACTCCAGAGTGAGGAACAGGCCTTAGGGGCCGGCTTATATACAGTGCTCCCAAGGGATGCTGGGATCCCTTGGGACTTCAGGGGATGCGCTCCCTGGTGGCGGAACATGGGAGTGCATGCTTTACAGATACACAACACAGATAATATTCCGCCTCCCTGTTTTTGCCACCAACGTGGATAACCTCACATTTATCTACATTATACTGCATCTGCCATGCATTTGCCCACTCACCTAACCTGTCCAAGTCACCCTGCAGCCTCTTAGCATCCTCCTCACAACTCACACTGCCACTCAGCTTAGTGTCATCTGCAAACTTGGAGATACTATTTTCAATTCCTTTGTCCAAATCATTAATACATATTGTAAATAGCTGGGGTCCCAGCACTGAACCTTGCGGTACCCTACTAGTCACTGCCTGCCATTCTGAAAAGGACCCGTTTATTCCTACTCTGCTTCCTGTCTGCTAATCAGTTCTCTATCCACATCAATACATTACCCCCAATACCATGTGCTTTAATTTGGCGCACAAATCTCTTGTGTGGGACCTTGTCAAAAGCCTTTTGAAAGTCCAAATACACCACATCCACTGGTTCTCCCTTGTCCACTCTACTAGTTACATCTTCAAAAAATTCTAGATTTGTCAAGCATGATTTCCCTTTCATAAATCCATGCTGACTTGGATCAATCCTGTTACTGCTTTCCAAATGCACTGATACTACATCTTTAATAATTGATTCCAACATTTTCCCCACTATCGATATCAGGCTAACCGGTCTATAATTCCATGTTTTCTCTCTCCCTTCATTTTTTAAAAAGTGGGGTTACATTAGCTACTCTCCAATCCTTAGGAACTGATCCAGAGTCTATAGAATGTTAGAAAATGACCACCAATGCGTCCACTATTTCTAGGGCCTCTTCCTTAAATACTCTGGGATGCAGACTATCAGGCCCTGGGGATTTATCGGCCTTCATTCCCATCAATTTCCCCAACACAATTTCCTGACTAATAAGGATTTCCTTCAGTTCCTCCTTCTCGCTAGACCCTCGGTCCCCTAGTATTTCTGGAAGGTTATTTGTGTCTTCCTTTGTGAAGACAGAACCAAAGTATTTGTTCCATTGGTCTGCCATTTTTTTGTTTCCCATTGTAAATTCACCTGATTCTGACTGCAAGGGACCTACATTTGTCTTCACTAATCGTTTTCTCTTCACATATCTATAGAAGCTTCTTCAGGCAGTTTTTATGTTCCCTGCAACCTTATTCTCATCCTCTATTTTCCCCCTCTTAATTAAACCCTTTGTCCTCTTCTGCTGAATTCTAAATTTCTTCCAGTCCTCAGGTTTGCTGCTTTTTCTGGCCAATTTATATGCCTCTTCCTTAGATTTAACACTATCCCTAATTTCCCTTGTTAGCCATGGTTGAGCCACCTTCACCGTTTTATTTTTACTCTAGACAGGGATGTACAATTGTTGAAGTTCATCCATGTGATCTTTAAATGTCTGCCATTGCCTATCCACTGTCAACCCTTTAAGTATCATTTGCCAGTCTATCCTAGCCAATTCATGTCACATACCATCGAAATTACCTTTCTTTAAACCCTTTCTTCACACCCGAGTCTTAATGAAGAATTCTACCAGATAATGGTCACTCTTCCCCAAGGGGCCTCGCACAACAAGATTGCCAATTAATCCTCTTTCATTACACAAGACTCAGTTTAGGATGGCCTACTCTCTAGTTGGTTCCTCGACATATTGGTCTAGAAAACCATCCCTTACACATTCCAGGAAATCCTCTTCTACCGTATTGCTACCAGTTTGGTTAGCCTAATCTATATGTAGATTAAAGTCACCTATGATAACTGCTGTACCTTTATTGCACGCATCCCTAATTTCCTGTTTGATGCCATCCCCAATCTCACTACCACTGTTTGGTGGTCTGTACACAACTCCCACTAGCGTTTTCTGCCCTTTGGTGTTCTGCTGCTCTACCCATACAGATTCTGCATCATGCAAGCTAATATCCTTCCTTACTATTGCGTTAATCTCCTCTTTAACCAGCAACTCTACCCCACCTCCTTTTCCTTTCTGTCTATCCTTCCTGAATATTGAATACCCCTGGATGTTGCGTTCCCAGCCTTGGTCACCCTGGAACCATGTCTCCGTAATCCCAATTACATCATATCCTTGAACAGCTATCTGCGCAGTTAATTTATCCACCTTATTATGAATGCTCCTCGCATTGAGACACAGAGCCTTCAGCCTTGTTTTTTTAACACTCCTTGTCCTTTTAGAATTATGTTGTAATGTGCCCCTTTTTGATTTTTGCCTTTGATTTTTCTGCCCTCCACCTTTCCTTATCTCCTTTCTACCTTTTGCTTCTGCCCCCATTTTACTTTCATCTGTCACCCTGCATAGATCCCCATCCCCCTGCCATATTAGTTTAAACCTCCCCAACAGCATGAGCAAACACTCCCCCTAGGACATTGGTTCCGGCCCTGCCCACCTCCCCCACCGGTTCCAATGTCGCAGAAATTTGAATTCCTCCCTCTTGCACCATTCCTCAAGCCACGCCTTCATCTTAACTATCCTGCGATTATATTTTGACTAGCACATGGCACTGGTAGCAATCCTGAGATTACTACCTTTGAGGTCCTACTTTTTAATTTAACTCCTAGCTCCCTAAATTCAGCTTGTAGGACCTCATCCCATTTTTTACCTATATCATTGCTACCTATATGCACCACAACAACTGGCTGATCACCCTCCCCCTCCAAAATGCTCTGCAGCTGCTCCGAGACATCCTTGACTCTTGCACCAGGGAGGCAACATACCATCCTGGAGTCTCGATTGCAGCCGCAGAAATGCAATGTGGGGTGTTTTACAATGTTAAGGGTGCTATATAAATCAAGTTGTTGTTCAGGCGCATTTCAAGTCCTTTGACGTCTCTGTAGATATACTTTTATATTTTTAAGTATTGATGTAAGCACAGAATAACAAAACCATACACATTCTTGTGACTCTTTTGCAATTCACTTTTTTCCCCCATTGCAATATAGAACCAAAGAAGTTTACAACAATGATGGATCTTTGGTCCATTGTGTCTGTGCAGTCATTTTGCTCCAGCAATCCAAAACTATCCCACTGCTATCTTCCCATAGTCTTGCGGATTCCACTGCTTCAAATATTTATCCAGTTTTCCTCTCCTCGCTGTCTTACTGATAATGAAAATTATCAACTCACGAAACAAAGAAAATAATCTTCCCCTATTTACCCGAACAAAATACTAAATAATTTTAAAACCTCCAGTAAATCTTCCCTTAGCCTTCTCTCCTCCAGTGGAAGAAAAGACTTGCATTTATATAGCACCTTTCATGACTTCATGATGTCCAAAAGTGCTTCACAACCAATGAAGACACAAAAAATCAGCAAAGGATTACAAACAGGCTAAGTGAGTGGGAAAAAATTTGGAAGATAGAATACAATATTGGAAAATGTGAGGTTATGCACTTTGGCAAAAGAAATAGAAAAGCAAATTATAATTTAAATAGAGAAAAATTGCAAAGTGCTGCAGTACAGAGGGACCTGGGGATCCTTGTACATGAAACACAAAGTTGGTATGCAGGTACAGCAAGTAATCAGGAAGGCAAATGGAATCTTGGCCTTTATTGCAAGGGGGATAGAGTATAAAAGCTGAGAAGTCCTGCTCCAACTGTATAGGGTATTGGTGAGGCCACACCTGGAGTACTGCGTGCAGTTTTGGTCTCCGTATTTAAGGAAGGATATACTTGGATTGGAGGCTGTTCAGAGAAGGTTCACGAGGTTGATTCCGGAGATGAGGGGGTTGACTTATGAAGATAGGTTGAGTACATTGGGCCTATACTCATTGGAGTTCAGAAGAATGAGAGGTGATTTTATCGAAACGCTTAAGATAATGAGGGGGCTCGACAAGGTTGATGCAGAGAGGATACTTCCACTCATAGGGGAAACTAAAACTAGGGGGCATAGTCTCAGAATAAGGGGCTGCCCTTTTAAAACTGAGATGAGGAGGAATTTTTTCTCTCAGAGGATTGTAAATCTGTGGAATTCTCTGCCCCAGTGAGCTGTGGAAGCTGGGTCCTTGAATATATTTAAAGCGGAGATAGACAGATTTTTGAGAACATAAGAAATAGAAACAGGAGTAGGCCATACGACCCCTCGAGCCTGCTCCACCATTCAATAAGTTCATGGCTGATCTGATCATGGACTCAGATCCACTACCCCGCCCGCTCCCCATAACCCCTTATTCCCTTATCGTTTAAGAAACTGTCTATTTCTGTCTTAAATTTATTCAATGTCCCAGCCTCCACAGCTCTCTCAGGCAGTGAATTCCACAGATTCACCACTATCTGAGAGAAGAAATTTCTCCTCATCTCTGTTGTAAATGGGCGACCCCTTATTCTAAGATCATGCCCTCTAGTTCCATCAGTGGAAACATCCTCTCTGCATCCACCTTGTCAAGCACCCTCATAATCTAATACGTTTCGATACAATTACCTCTCATTCTTCTGAATTCCAATGAGTAGAGGCTCAACCTACTCAACCTTTCCTCATAAGTCAACCCCCTCATCCCCGGAATCAACCCAGTGAACCTTCTCTGAACTGCCTCCAAAGCAAGTATATCCTTTCGTAAATATGGAAAACAAAACTGCATGCAGTATTCCAGATATGGCCTCACCAATACCTTATATAGCTGTTGCAAGACTTCCCTGCTATTATATTCCATCCCCTTTGCAATAAAGGCCAAGATACCATTGGCCTTCCTGATCACTTGCTGTACCTGCATACTATTCTTTTGTGTTTAATGCACAAGTAACCCCAGGTCCCGCTGTACTGCGGCACTTTGTGATCTTTCTCCATTTAAATAATAATTTGCTCTTTGACTTTTTCTGCCAAAGTGCATGACCTCACACTTTCCAGCATTATACTCCATCTGCCAAATTTTTGCCCACTCACATAGACTGTCTATGTCCTTTTGTAGATTTTTTGTGTCCTCACACTTTGCTTTTCCTCCCATCTTTGTATCGTCGGCAAACTTGGCTACGTTACACTCAGTCCCTTCTTCCAAGTCGTTAATATAGATTGTAAATAGTTGGGGTCCCAGCACTGATCCCTGCAGCACCCAATAGTTACTGGTTGCCAACCAGAGAATGATCCATTTATCCCGACTCTCTGTTCTCTATTAGTTAGCCAATCCTCTATCCATGCTAATATATTACCCCCAACCCCATGATCTTTTATCTTGTGCAGTAACCTTTTATGTGGCACCTTGTCAAATGCCTTCTGGAAGTCCAAATACATCACATCCATTTGTTCCCCTTTATCTACCCTGTTCGTTACATCCTCAAGGAACTCCAGCAAATTTGTCAAACATGACTTCCCCTTCATAAATCCATGCTGACTCTGCCTGACTGAATTTTGCTTTTCCTGCTACTGCTTCTTTAATAATGGACTCCAACATTTTTCCAACCATAGATGTTAGACTAACTGGTCTATAGTTTCCTGCTTTTTGTCTGCCTCCTTTTTAAAATAGGGACGTTACATTTGCAGTTTTCCAATCTGCTGGGAACTCCCCAGAATCCAGGAAATTTTGGTAAATTACAACCAATTCATCCACAATCCCTGCCACTACTTCTCTTAAGTACCTAGGATGCAAGCCATCAGGTCCAGGGGATTTATCTGCCTTTAGTCCCATTATCTTACTGAGTACCATCTCCTCAGTGATTGTGATTGTGTTAAGTTCCTCCCCCGCTATAGCCCCTTAGACTATCCACTGTCGGAATATTGTTAGTGTCCTCTACCGTAAAGACTGATACAAAATATTTGTTCAGAGTTTCTGCCATCTCCATGTTCTCCATTACTAATTCCCCGGTCTCATCCTCTAAGGGACCAACATTTACTTTAGCCACTCTTTTCCTTTTTATATACCTGCAGAAACTCTTGCTATTTGTTTTTATATTTTGTGCAAATTTACTTTCATAGTCTATCTTTTCTTTCTTAATCATTATTTTAGTAATTTAGGCTTTTAAAAACTTCCCAGTATTCCCACTAGTATTGGCCACTTTGTATGCCCTTGTTTTTAATTGGATACCATCCTTTACTTCTTTAGGTAGCCACGGTTGGCTATCTTTTCTCTTGCACCCTTTCCTCCTCACTGGAATATACTTTTCTTGAGAGTTGTGAAATAGCTCCTTAAATGTACACCACTGTTCATCAACCGTCCTACACTTTAATTTATTCCCAGTCCACTTTAGCCAACTCTGCCCTCATATCTTCATAGTCTCCTTTATTTAAGCTTAGTACGCTGGTTAGAGATCCAATTTTCTCACCCTCTATCTGAATTTGAAATTCAATCATGCTGTGATCACTTATTCCGAGGGGATCCTTTACTACGAGATTGTTTATTAATCCTGTCTCATTGCACAGGACCAGATCAAAGATAGCCTCCCCCTTGGTTGGTTCCGTTACATACTGCTCAAGGAATCCATCCCTTATATTCTAAGTACTGCTATAATGTAGAAAATACATAAGAACATAAGAATTAGGAACAGGAGTAGGCCATCTAGCCCCTCGAGTCTGCTCCGCCATTCAACAAGATCATGGCTGATCTGGCCGTGGACTCAGCTCCACTTACCCACCCGCTCCCCATAACCCTTAATTCCCTTATTGGTTAAAAATCTATCTATCTGTGACTTGAATACATTCAATGAGCTAGCCTCAACTGCTTCCTTGGGCAGAGAATTCTACAGATTCACAACCCGCTGGGAGAAGAAATTCCTTCTCAACTCGTTTTTAAATTGGCTCCCCCGTATTTTGAGGCTGTGCCCCCTAGTTCTAGTATCCCCGACCAGTGGAAACAACCTCTCTGCCTCTATCTTGTCTATCTCTTTCATTATTTTAAATGTTTCTATAAGATAGAAACATAGAAAATAGGTGCAGGAGTAGGCCATTCGGCCCTTCGAGCCTGCACCGCCATTTAATGAGTTCATGGCTGAACATGTAACTTCAGTACCCCATTCCTGCTTTCTCACCATACCCCTTGATCCCCCTAGTAGTAAGGACTTCATCTAACTCCTTTTTGAATATATTTAGTGAATTGGCCTCAACAACTTTCTGTGGTAGAGAATTCCACAGGTTCACCACTCTCTGGGTGAAGAAATTCCTCCTCATCTCGGTCCTAAATGGCTTACCCCTTATCCTTAGACTGTGTCCCCTGGTTCTGGACTTCCCCAACATTGGGAACATTCTTCCTGCATCTAACCTGTCTAACCCCGTCAGAATTTGAAACGTTTCTATGAGGTCCCCTCTCATTCTTCTGAACTCCAGTGAATACAAGCCCAGTTGATCCAGTCTTTCTTGATAGGTCAGTCCCGCCATCCCGGGTATCAGTCTGGTGAACCTTCGCTGCACTCCCTCAATAGCAAGAATGTCCTTCCTCAGGTTAGGAGACCAAAACTGTACACAATACTCCAGGTGTGGCCTCACCAAGGCCCTGTACAACTGTAGCAACACCTCCCTGCCCCTGTACTCAAATCCCCTCGCTATGAAGGCCAACATGCTATTTGCTTTCTTAACCGCCTGCTGTACCTGCATGCCAACCTTCAATGACTGATGTACCATGACACCCAGGTCTCGTTGCACCTCCCCTTTTCCTAATCTGTCACCATTCAGATAATAGTCTGTCTCTCTGTTTTTACCACCAAAGTGGATAACCTCACATTTATCCACATTATACTTCATCTGCCATGCATTTGCCCACTCACCTAACCTATCCAAGTCGCTCTGCAGCCTCATAGCATCCTCCTCGCAACTCACACTGCCACCCAACTTGGTGTCATCCGCAAATTTGGAGATACTATATTTAATCCCCTCGTCTAAATCATTAATGTACAGTGTAAACTGCTGGGGCCCCAGCACAGAACCTTGCGGTACCGCACGAGTCACTGCCTGCCATTTTGAAAAGTCCCCATTTACTCCTACTCTTTGCTTCCTGTCTGACAACCAGTTCTCAATCCATGTCAGCACACTACCCCCAATCCCATGTGCTTTAACTTTGCACATTAATCTCTTGTGTGGGACCTTGTCGAAAGCCTTCTGAAAGTCCAAATATACCACATCAACTGGTTCTCCCTTGTCCACTCTACTGGAAACATCCTCAAAAAATTCCAGAAGATTTGTCAAGCATGATTTCCCTTTCACAAATCCATGCTGACTTGGACCTATCATATCACCTCTGTCCAAATGCACTGCTATGACATCCTTGATAATTGATTCCATCATTTTACCCACTACCGATGTCAGACTGACCGGTCTATAATTCCCTGTTATCTCTCTCCCTCCTTTTTTAAAAAGTGGGATTACATTGGCTACCCTCCACTCCATAGGAACTGATCCCGAGTCAATGGAATGTTGGAAAATGACTGTCAATGCATCCACTATTTCCAAGGCCACCTCCTTAAGTACTCTGGGATGCAGTCCATCAGGCCCTGGGGATTTATCGGCCTTGAATCCCATCAATTTCCCCAACACAATTTCCTGACTAATAAGGATTTCCCTCAGTTCCTCCTCCTTACTAGACCCTCCGACCTATTTTATATCCAGAAGGTTGTTGGTGTCCTCCTTAGTGAATACCGAACCAAAGTACTTGTTCAATTGGTCCACCATTTCTTTGTTCCCCGTTATGACTTCCCCTGATTCTGACCGCAGGGGACCTATATTAGTCTTTATTAACCTTTTTCTCTTTACATATCTATAAAAACTTTTGCAATCCGTCTTAATTTTCCCTGCAAGCTTATTCTCGTACTCCATTTTCCCTGCCCTAATCAAACCCTTTGTCCTCCTCTGCTGAGTTCTAAATTTCTTCCAGTCCCCGGGTTCGCTGCTATTTCTGGCCAATTTGAATGCCACTTCCTTGGCTTTAATACTGTCCCTGATTTCCCTTGATAGCCATGGTTGAGCCACTTTCCTTTTTTTATTTTTACGCCAGACTGGAATGTACAATTGTTGTAGTTCATCCATGCGGTCTCTAAATGTCTGCCATTGCCCATCCACAGTCAACCCCTTCAGTATCCTTCGCCAATCTATCCTAGCCAATTCACGCCTCATACCTTCAAAGTTACCCTTCTTTAAGTTCTGGACCATGGTCTCTGAATTAACTGTTTCATTCTCCATCCTAATGCAGAATTCCACCATATTATGGTCACTCTTCCCCAAGGGGCCTCGCACAACGAGATTGCTAATTAATCCTCTCTCATTAAACACCCAGTCTAAGATGGCCTCCCCCCTAGTTGGTTCCTCGATCACCCCTCATCCTTCTGAACTCCAACAAGTAAAGACCCAGTCTACTCAATCCATCATCATAAGGTAACCCCCTCATCTCCGGAATCAGCCGAGTGAATCGTCTCTGTACCCCCTCCAAAGCTAGTATATCCTTCCTTAAGTACGGTGATAAAACTGCATGCAGTACTCCAGGTGTGGCCTCACCAATACCCTATACAGTTGCAGCAGGACCTCCCTGCTTTTGTACTCCATCCCTCTTGCAATGAAGGCCAACATTCCATTCGCCTTCCTGATTACCTGCTGCACCTGCAAACTAACTTTTTTGGATTCATGCACAAGGACCCCCAGGTTCCTCTGCACCTCAGCATGTTGTAATTTCTCCCCATTCAAATAATATTCCCTTTTACTGTTGTTTTTTCCCAAGGTGGATGACCTCACACTTTCCGACATTGTATTCCATCTGCCAAACCTTAGCCCATTCGCTTAACCTATCTAAATCTCTTTGCAGCCTCTCTGTGTCCTCTACACAACCCACTTTCCCACTAATCTTTGTGTCATCTGCAAATTTTGTTACACTACACTCTGTCCCCTCTTCCAGGTCATCTATGTATATTGTAAACAGTTGTGGTCCCAGCACCGATCCCTGTGGCACATCACTAACCACCGATTTCCAACCCGAAAAGGACCCATTTATCCTGACTCTCTGCTTTCTGTTAGCCAGCCAATTCTCTATCCATGCTAATACATTTCCTCTGACTCCACGTACCTTTATCTTCTGCAGTAACCTTTTGTGTGGCACCTTATCGAATGCCTTTTGGAAATCTAAATACACCACATCCATTGGTACACCTCTATCCACCATGCTCGTTATATCCTCAAAGAATTCCAGTAAATTAGTTAAACATGATTTCCCCTTCATGAATCCATGTTGCGTCTGCTTGATTGCACTATTCCTATCTAGATGTCCCGCTATTTCTTCCTTAATGATAGTTTCAAGCATTTTCCCCACTACAGATGTTAAACTAACCGGCCTATAGTTACCTGCCTTTTGTCTGCCCCCTTTTTTAAACAGAGGCGTTACATTAGCTGCTTTCCAATCCGCTGGTACCTCCCCAGAGTCCAAAGAATTTTGGTAGATTATAACGAATGCATCTGCTATAACTTCCGCCATCTCTTTTAATACCCTGGGATGCATTTCATCAGAACCAGGGGACTTGTCTACCTTGAGTTCCATTAGCCTGTCCAGCACTACCCCCCTAGTGATAGTGATTGTCTCAAGGTCCTCCCTTCCCACATTCGTGTGACCAGCAATTTTTGGCATGGTTTTTGTGTCTTCCACTGTGAAGACCGAAGCAAAATAATTGTTTAAAGTCTCAGCCATTTCCACATTTCCCATTATTAAATCCCCCTTCTCATCTTCTAAGGGACCAACATTTACTTTAGTCACTCTTTTCCGTTTTATATATCTGTAAAAGCTTTTACTATCTGTTTTTATGTTTTGCGCAAGTTTACCTTCGTAATCTAGCTTTCCTTTCTTTATTGCTTTCTTAGTCATTCTTTGCTGTTGTTTAAAATTTTCCTAATCTTCTCGTTTCCCACTAACCTTGGCCACTTTATACGCATTGGTCTTTAATTTGATACTCTCCTTTATTTCCTTGGTTATCCACGGCTGGTTATCCCTTCTCTTACCACCCTTCTTTTTCACTGGAATATATTTTTGTTGCGCACTATGAAAGAGCTCCTTAAAAGTCCTCCACTGTTCCTCAATTGTGCCACCGTTTAGTCTGTGTTTCCAGTCTACTTTAGCCAACTCTGCCCTCATCCCACTGTAGTCCCCTTTGTTTTAGCATAGTACGCTTGTTTGAGACACTACTTCCTCACCCTCAATCTGTATTACAAATTCAACCATACTGTGATCACTCATTCCGAGAGGATCTTTTACTAGGAGATCGTTTATTTTTCCTGTCTCATTACACAGGACCCCATCTAAGATAGCTTGCTCCCTTGTAGGTTCTGTAACATACTGTTCTAAGAAACAACCCCGTATGCATTCTATGAATTCCTCCTCCAGGCTACCCCATGCGATTTGATTTGACTTATCGATATGTAGGTCAAAATCCCCCATGATTACTGCCGTTCCTTTTTCACATGCCTCCATTATTCCCTTGATTTATGTCCGCCCCACCGTGAAGTTATTATTTGGGGGCCTATAAACTACGCCCACCAGTGACTTTTTCTCCTTACTATCTCTAATCTCCACCCACAATGATTCAACATTTTGTTCATTCGAGCCAATATCATCTCTCACAACTGCCCTGATATCATCCTTTATTAACAGAGCTACCCCACTTCCTTTCCCTTCTTGTCTATCTTTCCGAATCGTCAAATACCCTTGTATGTTTAATTCCCAGTCTTGGCCACCCTGCAACCACGTTTCTGTAATGGCCACCAAATCATACCCATTTGTAATGATTTGTGCCGTCAACTCATTTACTTTATTTCGAATGCTGCGTGTGTTCAGGTAGAGTGTTTTAATACTAGTTTTTAAACCATGATTTTTAGTTTTGACCCCTCCTGCAGCCCCTTTATATTCAGTGGCCCTTTTTGTTTTTTGCCTTGGGTTTCTCTGCCCTCCATTTTTACTCATCTCCTTTCTGTCTTTTGCTTTTGTCTCCTTTTTGTTTCCCTCTGTCACCCTGCATTGGTTCCCATCCCCCTGCCATATTAGTTTAACTCCTCCCCAACAGCACTAGCAAACACTCCCCCTAGGACATTGGTTCCGGTCCTGCCTAGGTGCAGACCGTCCGGTTTGCACTGGCCCCTCCTCCCCCAGAACCGGTTCCAATGCCCCAGGAATTTGAATCCCTCCCTGCTGCACCACTGCTCAAGCCACGTATTCATCTGAGCTATCCTGCGATTCCTACTCTGACTAGCACGTGGCACTGGTAGCAATCCCGAGATTACTACTTTTGAGGTCCTACGTTTTAATTTAGCTCTTAGCTCCTTAAATTCGTCTCGTAGGACCTCATCCCTTTTTTTTACCAATATTGTTGGTACCAATGTGCGCCACGACAACTGGCTGTTCACCCTCCCTTTTCAGAATGTCCTGCACCCGTTCCGACAACCAATTTGTGAACAGCTTGGTTCCATAAACAGCAATGTGATAACGACCAGATAATCAGCTTTAATGATGTTGGTTGAGGGATAAATATTGGCCAAATCGCTGGAGAAATACCACCAACGATGTCTCCGCAAGATCATGCAAATCCCCTGAGAGGATAGACACACCAACGTAAGTGTTCTCGATCAGGCTAACATCCCCAGCATCGAAGCACTGACCACACTCGTACTAGCTCCGTTGGTCGTGCCACATTGTCTGCATGCCCGACACTAGACTCCCGAAGCAAGTGCTCTACTCGGAACTCCTACACGGCAAGCGAGCCCCAGATGGGCAGATGAAATGTTTCAAGGACACCCTCAAAGCCTCCTTGATAAAGTGCAACATCCCCACTGACACCTGGGAGTCCCTGGCCAAGACCGCCCTAAGTGGAGGAAGAGCATCCAGGAGGGCACTGAGCATTTCGAGTCTCATCACCGAGAGCATTAGAAAACAAGCGCAGGCAGCGGAAGGAGTGCGTAGTAAACCAGACTCCCCACCCACCCTTTCCTTCAACGACTGTCTGTCCTACCTGTGACAGAGACTGTAATTCCCGTATTGGACTGAACAGTCATCTGAGAACTCACTTTTAGAGTGGAAGCGAGTCTTCCTCGATTTCGAGACACTGCCTATGATGAAATATTGGCCAAAAATAGATTATTTGAAATAGTTCCATGGTATTCTTTACCTCAAACTGAGGCCTCAACTGCCCTCTCAGGTGAACACTTCATCCAACTCTCTCAGTACTACACTGGAGAGTCAACAGAGATTATGTGCTCAATTCTCTGAAATGGGACATGAATCTACAACCTTCTAACTCAGAGATGAACCACAGCTTACACAGAACTGATTCCAGTATTTCAAATCTTGCCCCATAATTATAGCTACCCATCTCTGGCATCACCCTTATGAACCTACACTGTCTGCAGACTATGGGCTCAATTTTCCCCAATGCCCTTTTTTGGAAGCGTTATGCCCGTTTTCTTTGGCCCTGCCTAATACAAAAAATAACTATCAATTTTCCCCATTCTATTTTTTGAAATTGTCGCCGCGCAGCCTGTCCTTTTGCTTCGGGGGGTGGAGCCTAATGTCAGAGTCGAAAAAACGATGCCCCCCGCCCCCTGCTCTTGCGCATGCGCAAAAAAAAAGGGCGATTTGAAGTGACTGTTATGGGCGTACATTCCCTGTACAGCTCCCGGTCTGCATTCGGCCATTTTTTAAAAGCCAGTTGTGTGTGAGAACTTTAATTCTCATTGGAAAAATCAGAGCTGCAATACAATATGCAACGTGGCTCAAAACCAAGAATTTCTTAGAGGACGAAGTGGAAGCACTTGTTACTGTAATTGAGGCCAGATGACAGGAGCTGGACACTAGCAGAGGTCACATAAATGTTTCACCAAAAGAAATGAAGAAGCGCTGTGATATGTCCTTACTCTACAGTATAAATGCACATGAGGCCCATACTTGAGAGAAGGTCACTCTGTGACCAGTAACCTTTATTAGCCAGCACTAAAGTGATGAAGGTGGGTGGAGCTTCCCCTTTTATACCTGAAAGTCCAAGTTAGGAGTGTCTCCCACAAGTTCACCACCTATTGGTCAATGTTCTCACAGTGTACAACTTTGGTCAGTTTATACATGGGTTACAATAACAGTTGAACACATGACATCACCTCCCCCCCCCAAAGTCTTATTGGGATCACAGGTTAAGTCTCTCTGGTGGTTTACGCTCCCTTGTAGAATGCCTGAGTTGGGGCTCCGGTTGTTAGCGCTGGCCTGAGTGTCTGCTGTTTGCGGTGCCTCAGGCCTGTCCAGACTGCCCACAGTGACTGGGCTCTCCTCTGCTTGGTTCCGGTGTTCGGTCACCTGTGGAGGAGTGAACTTTACATCGTGTTCTTCCTCTGCTTCTTCTATGGGGTTGCTGAACCTTCTTTTTGTTTGCGGCAGATTTGTCCATTGGTAACTTTAACTACCAGAATCCTATTCCCTTCTTTGGCAATCACAGTGCCTGCGAGCCATTTAGGCCCTGCAGCATAGTTGAGGACAAAGACAGGGTCATTGACATCAATACATCGCACCCTCGCATTCCCGTCATGGTAGTCACATTGTGACTGGTGCCTGCTCTCAACAATTTCTTTGGTGGGGTGTATAAGGGATAACCTGGTTTTGAGCGTCCATTTCATTAGCAGCTCTGCGAGTGGGACCCCTGTGAGCGAGTGTGGTCGGGGTCTATTGGCCAACAGGAGGCGTGATAAGCGGCTTTGTAGGGAACCCCCTTGGATTCTGAGCATTTTCTGTTTGATTATCTGCACTGCTCATTCCGCCTGGCCGTTTGAGGCCGGCTTGAACGGTGCCGTTCTAACATGGTTGATACCGTTTCCTGCCATGAAGTCCTGGAATTCAATACTTGTAAAGCACGGGCCATTGTTGCTGACCAAGACGTCCAGTAGACCATGGGCGGCGAACATTGCCCGTAGACTTTCTACCGTGGCAGAGGATGTGCTTGAATTGAGAATGTCACACTCGATCCATTTGGAGTAGGCGTCTACTACAACCAAAAACATTTTTCCCATGAAAGGACCTGCGTAGTCCACATGGATGCGTGACCATGGCTTGGCGGGCCAGGACCAGGAGCTAAGGGGGGCTTCCCTGGGCGCATTGCCTAGCTGGGCACATGTGTTGCACCTGCGAACACAAAGTTCCAGGTCTGCATCTATCCCTGGCCACCAAACGTGTGACCTGGCAATTGCCTTCATCATGACAATGCCCGGGTGCTCATTGTGGAGTTCTCTGATGAACATCTCTCTGCCCATCTGGGGCATGACTACTCGGTTTCCCCATAGTAGGCAAACGGCCTGAATCGAGAGTTGATCCTTGCACCTGTGAAATGATTTGAATTCCTCAGGGCATGCCCCATACGTGGCTGCCCAGTCCCCATTCAGGACACATTTCTTGACAAAAGACAGGAGCGAGTCTCTATTTGTCCAGACTTTGATCTGACGGGCTGTCATGGGTGAGCCTTCCCTTTCGAAAGCTTCAACAGCCATGACCATCTCAGCAGCATGCCTGGTAGCTTGGTGGTGGCTAGTGGGAACCTGCTGAGTGCATCGGCGCAGTTTTCAGTGCCCGGTCTGTGCCAAATTGGATGGTCATAGGCGGCTAACGTGAGTGTCCATCTCTGTATGCGGGCCAATGCATTTGCATTTGCATTTATGGTCTTGTTGTCGGCCAAAAGGGACGTTAGCGGTTTGTGATCTGTCTCCAGCTCAAATTTCCTGCCAAACAGATACGGGTGTATTTTTTTTACTGCATACACACATGCAAGCGCTTCCTTTTCTACCATTCCATAGTCCCGTTCTGCCTGGGACAGACTTCTGGAGGCATAAGCTACCGGCTGTATCTGACCTTTGGCATTAACATGCTGCAACACACACCCGTCCCCTTAGGACGATGCATCGCACGTTCAAACAAGTTTCTTACATGGGTGATATCGCGTTAACAGATTGTTGGAGCACAACAAATTTTGTGCTCTATCAAAAGCCCTTTCCTGGCTGCCACCCCAGACCCATTCATGACCTTTGCGTAGGAGCACGTGTAGCGGCTCTAACAGCGTGCTCAATTTGGGAAGAAAGTTACCAAAATAGTTCAGGAGCCCCAGGAATGAATGCAGCTCCGTCGTGTTGCGGGGTCTGGGTGCTCTCTGGATCGCTTCCGTTTTGGACGCAGTAGGTCTGATCCCATCTGCTGTTAACCTCATCCCCAGGAATTCTACCTCTGGAGCTAAGAAGACGCACTTCGCCTTTTTCAGTCGCAGCTCTACATGGTCCAGTCTGCGTAGCACCTCCTCCAGGTTGTGGAAGTGTTCTTCAGTAATGCATCCTGTGATGATGATGTCGTCTTGAAAGACCACCGTCCTTGGAATCGACTTGAGGAGGCTTTCCATATTTCGTTGAAAGATCGCGGCGGCCGAGCGAATCCCGAACGGACATCTGTTGTACTCAAACAACCCCTTGTGTGTCGTGATGGTGGTCAGCTTCTTCTACTCACTCACCAGCTCCTGGGTCATGTAAGCTGAGGTCAGGTCCAATTTTGAAAAAAGTTTGCCAACTGATTGCGTAGCAAAGAGATCCTCCGCTCTCGGTAGCGGGTACTGGTCTTGCAATGATACCGATTGATGGTGGCCTTGTAATCACCACATATCCTGACTGACCCATCCGCCTTGAGCACCGGCACAATCGGGCTCGCCTAGTCACTGAATTCGACTGGCGAGATGATGCCTTCCCTCAGGAGGTGGTCCAATTCACCTTCTATCTTTTCCCGCATCATGTGCGGCACTGCTCTGGCCTTGTTGTGTACTGGCCTGGCGTCCGTGTTTATGTGAATCACTATCTTGGTCCCCATGAAAGTGCCAATGCCAGGTTGAAATAGTGAGTCAAATTTGTCCAGGACCTGTCCGCATGATACTCACTCCACAGAAGAAATTGCATTGACATCGCCCCATTTCCAGTTCATGACAGCAAGCCAACTCCTCCCCAGTAGTGTGGGACCGTCCCCTGGGACAATCCAGAGTGGCAATCTGTTCTCCGAATCTTTGTGGGTCACAACTACCGTGGCGCTGCCTAGCACCGGAATGATTTCCTTTGTATATGTCCGTAGCTGTGCGTCAATTGGCAATCATTTTGGCCTCCTGGCCTTGGACGTCCACAACTTGTCGAACTGTTTGATACTTTGAGGATATAACGAGCATGGTGGATAGAGGTGTACCGATGGACATTTACACAACTGGAATATATGTTTCCCCGCTTCCCTGGGTCCTTCCCCTGGTAATAATGTCAGCCGCTTTATTAACTGTGGCCCTAAGTGAGCAGCAAAGATTGCAATGATGATTCGACCACACAGAGCCCTGAAAGTTGTTCCAAAACCTACTACCTTTCCTTGGTGATTCCCTAAAGCTCGCAGAATCGTGTGAACCCTCTGTTTTTCTGATATGTTCCCTGACTGCCACCATTCCAGAATATTACACCACCATTGGGCAAACTTATTAAGATCCTGAAGCGGTGTAAGTCCCACTTCACTAAGGATAGCTCTCATGTCCTGTAACTTTACCCCTCCTCACTCATACCAGGAATCCCCAAAACCACTTAAGGTAGTGTTCCCTTCACGAGCACCATAAGGAGCAGAGGAATCATGATCCTGCTCTCGCCTCGTCCGCCCGAATGTGCTTCCCCCACTCTCCACATTACCGGAAGGTTGTGTATAATGTTGTGGAGTGTGAAGCGTCTAAGGAACCGAAGAGGCATCTAACTGCTCCGCCTCCGTACCTAATTTTGCCACACAAACCACAAGGGTTCAAGGCTCCGAAGTCAGAGAAGACAAAGGAGTTGCGGATACACCATAGACACATGCAAGCGCTTCCTTCTCGACCATGCCATATCCCCGTTCTGCTTGAGAGAGCGACCTGGAGGCATAAGCCACAGGTTGTAGCTAACCCTCAGCATTACCCTGTTGCAACACGCACCCAACCCCACAGGACGATGCGTCACAAGTCAGAACTAAACGTTTACGGGGGTCGTACAGGGTCAACAACTTGTTTGAACACAGTAGTTTTCGCCCCCGATCAAAAGCCCGTTCCTGACAGTCCCCCAAAACCAATCGCAACCCTTACACAGGAGCACGTGTAGCGGCTCCAACAACATGCTCAAGTTCGGCAGAAAGTTCCCAAAATAGTTCAACGGTCCCAGGAATGAACGCAGCTCCAATGTGTTGCAGGGCCTCGGTGCTCGTCGAATCGCCTCTGTTTTGGATTCGGTGGGCCGAATCCCATCTGCAGCAACACTCCTGCCCAGAAACTCAACCTCGGGAGCTAAAAGCACACATTTCGACTTCTTGAGACGCAGGCCTACCCGGTCCAGTCGGCGTAGCACCTCCTCCAGGTTGTGGAGGTGTTCCTCTGTATCTCGACCCGTGATGAGGATGTCGTCCTGGAATATGATCGTTCCGGGAATGGATTTAAGTAGGCTTTCCATGTTACGTTGAAAAATCACGGCTGCTGATCGAATGCCAAACGGGCACCTGTTGTACACAAGCAGTCCCTTGTGCGTGGTGATGGTGGTCAGTAGTTTGGATTCGTCGGCCAGTTCCTGGGTCATATAGGCTGAAGTGAGGTCCAATTTGGTGAACAGCTTGCCGCCTGCCAGCGTGGCAAAGAGGTCCTCTGCTCTCAGGAGCGGGTATTGGTCTTGTAGGGACACCCGATTGATGGTGGCCTTGTCGTCGCCACAGATCCTGACAGAGTCATCCACTTTTAGAATGGGAATGATGGGGCTCACCCGGTCGCTGAATTCAACAGGCGAGATGATGCCCTCTCGCAACAGCCGGTTCAATTCGCTCTAGATTTTTTCCCGCATCACATACGGCACCGCTCTGGCTTTATGGTGCACTGGCCTGGCGTCCGGAGTGATGTGTATCACAACTTTAGTGCCTTTGAAAGTCCCAATGCCCGGTTGAAATAATGACTCGAATTGTTGTAGGGCTTGTGAGCACGAACTTCGCTCCACCGAGGACATTGCGTGAACATCTCCCCATTTCCAATTCATCTCGGCTAACCAGCTCCTCCCCAACAGTGCGGGACCATTGCCCGGGACAATCCAGAGTGGCAGCCGGTTCACTGACCCATTGTGTGTGACAGCCATCATTGCACTGCCTAGCACCGGAATGATTTCCTTGGTGTAAGTCCGTAATTGTGTCTCAATACGTTCTAATTTGGGTCTACTGGCTTTGAGTGGCCATAGCTTCTCGAATTGCTGAACGCCCATGAGTGATTGGCTGGCCCGAGTGTCCAGTTCCATGCGTACTGGGATACCTTTCAACAATACCCTCATCATCATTAGTGGCGTTTTGGTGTATGAACTATGAATATTCGCCACATGGACCCGCTGAACCTCGGCGTCCATCGATTTGCCCAAAAGTCATCCTGCCTCACAGAACCCTCTTCTGGTCCATCTGTCTCATATATCAGTCTGGTTGCAGGTTTTCTACACATTCGAGGTAAATGGCCACTGAGATTGCAGTTTCTGCAGACAAAATGTTGGAATCTGCAAGATCTGGCTGAGTGTTTTCCCCCACACCTCCAACATGAGTTAAAGTTTCCATTGTTGGGGACAAAGAGACTATGGCCAGGAATTCCGCGCTCACTGTCCCTTTGACTGCTTTTAAGTACCCTATTAGTGGGTGTCAATGGCCCATCCTGGGCCGCATTGTCTACTGTGATGGCGTGAACAACTGTTCAGCCTGCCATTGTCTCTGTTGAGATCCTGCTCTGGGATCTATTGTTGCCTGGTAAATGTCGGACTGCCCCTGCCTGCGGGGCTCTGAGTAGCATTTATGATGTTGATGCCCTGATCCATCGCCGCGTTTGAGGCAGAATTGCGTGCGTAAATCATTTTCATCTCTTCCTCCCACGCATGAAAGTTTGAGCTAACAATGTTGCCGCTTCCAAGGTCAAGTCCTCAGTCTCAATTAACTTGCGAAAAATTCTTGCATAACCGATACCCTCGATGAAGAAGTCCCTTAGCATCTCCCCCCTGCAGGCATCTGTGAACTTACAGAGGCTGGCCAAACGCCGGAGGTCCGCTAAAAAGTCCGGTATGCTCTGTCCTTCATGACATCGGTGCGTGTAGAATCTGTGTCGAGCCATGTGTATGCTGCTCGCCGGTTTGAGGTGCTCCCCGATTAATTTGCTCACCTCTTCAAAGGTTTTGTCCGACGGCTTTTCGGGTGCCAGTAAGTCCTTCATGAGCGCATAAGTCTTTGGCCCACAGCTGGTCAGGAGATGAGCCCATCGCTTGTCGGCCGCTGCATCCCCTAGCCAGTCTTTAGTTACGAAGCTTTGCTGAAGCCTCTTGACAAAATCGTCCCAGTCTTCCCCAACACAGTACCGATCATATGTGCTGCCGGTCATTCTCGTGGGTCATGAATTCCCGTTTCTCGCCGCCAATGTAAAGTCCTTACTCTACAGCATGAAACCACACGAGGCACATTCCAGGGACAAGGCCACTCTGTGACCTGCTCTTTATTACAGGACTCCAGAAGTGATGACCCTGCGTGGGACCTCCCTTTATATGCCTGTGTGATCAGATAAGGAGTGTCTCCCACAAGTTCATCCTCTGTGGTCAAGGTGTGCATCTGAGTTGAGTGTATACAATAATACAATGGTGTTACATTGTAGTTACAAACATGACATTGACTTTTAAGTGAAAATGGACATGGTGATCACAGACAAACGGACTTTAAAATGTCATCTTGAGAATCTGAGTCTACAGCAACCCTACTTTGGCCCTAATCGTGCTGCTATTTGGAAGAAGGAAATGCGGAAATGGAGTACAAGATTTCAACAGCTACGGAATTTGAATCAAGCAATTGTGGACATTGTGCTGGTCATTTTGATTTATTGGAGAATGCTGTTGAACGAGCTCAAATGGCCATCCAAATGTTACCCAGATAAGATCTGCAGAGAGGCAAAGAGAAGTGGAGGGATGTGGGAGTGCAAGCCTGCATTTCTGAAAATTTTTGCTTCGGCGCAGTCTGGAGAAATCAAAAGGGTTAAAAGTTAGAAGATTGAAGTTTGGATTAAAAACAGGATGTTTGGATCAAAGGAGGCTGCTCGACGATATCGTGCCTTTTAGCCATTGAAATGTTGAGTATTTGAGTGTAACTTGTTACTATGTGAATAATAATCTATGCATGGAATCAAAGAAACTCCTCTGCTGATCATCTGAATTGTGTATAGTAATTCATGACATTGTCTGTATTTGAGTGTACCTTGTTATTATGCGACTAATGATTTGATGACATCGTCTGTATGTTAAACAATTCAGAAAGCAGTTAGCCGTGATTTCAGGACAATGCCATTTTTAATTTTACATCTGCATGTTAATTGTCTAAATGCAAAGAAATAAAAGGTCAAAGGCTTTTTAGGTATAAGAGATGGAACTGTTTTTTGTTGGACACACACATACACGGACTGTTAAGACACTGGAATCTCGGAAGGTGTGTCACAAGCAGTCACGGAAATCGGAGCAAGCAGAGAGCTGCCTTTGTGAAGTGTTTGTGTCTCAGTAACTTTCATACTTGGTTTGTATAGTATGAATGTGATGTGGAGTATTACAAAGATACTCGACACAAGTCTGTATTGGAGAAAAGAATCATTTATTAAGTACTCGATCGAGGGAGAGACAGCTTCTACACGAGTTCAGTAACTCAGTGACCCAAACCAGCTGTTTTTTCCGAACAATCGTCGGGTTACTGTTTTTATACAGTCAAGATACATACAAAATCATGAAGTTCCACGCAGAGGCTTTACATTTGTTGTTTCCCTGCCGCGTCACAAAATTTTTGCCTACCTACTATGATTAATTGGTTAATACAATTATATTGACAGCAAGCTTCGTTATCTACCCTGTGCACCTGTTATCTGATATGTTACGTGCCTCATCATTCTCAGGTCTGCGAACTCTTCTCCTCTTGGCCTAACTGCTTTCAACCAGTTGTGATGTTCTTCAATCGTCTTTTGTTTCCCGTAATCTCTTACCTAGCCTTGTAGTGTATTTTTCCCAACTGTCTGGTTTATACTGTAATAAGATGATCTATCTTCTTGAGAGTTCTAATGTTATCATTTTCCCTGTGTTCGTAGCATGTATTTTTTCTTTTTTCTCACAGCCTTGCTTTTGGATTTTAACTTTACTTAATTAGGTCCCCTTTGATTAATTAGGTTCCCTCTACTTAACATTTTTTCCCTACAATCCCCCATTTTATCAGATGGTATCCCAAATACCCACCCTGACCAATAATTTTACTTTCTCTATCTTGATTCATGTGTCTCCCGCCCCGGTTTCATTGATCAGGCAATAGCATTGGGATACTCATGACTCATATCAGGTACTCGTGCCGTTGTTGTGGTTGCTCTCTCTTATGTGGCCCTCGCAAAGGCTTCCTTGGTTCTTTGTTAATGGCCCTAGCCGAGGTTTTTATTCTGCGCCTCTTGTATCTGCCTGCACATTCTGCCAGGAGTATTAGTACCACTACCAGCTGCACTACGACTAACACATGGGATATAATTGAAATCCAAGGGTGTTTGTGCAAATTCAGTCCAAAGTTGTAGAACCGAGCATACCATGGTGGTTCAGCCAGTTCTGTGTCAGTGTCCTTTTGTAGTTTTTCGATTTGTTCCTCTAAGATGACGTATTTAAAGTGTTGTTCAAACACACTCCTTTCCAGTGTCAACTGCTCTTCGCTCAACAGACTTCAATTTTCCTTGTGGCTCCTCAAAACCTTTATACTCCGCTTTTATCGTATCTACCACCGTTCCGTTGACGGTTTCTTCCACCAGCTCGGGGTATATTGTATATCCTTTTATGTTGATTTCGTGTTTAGGCTTCAGACAGAAGTTAGGGCATCTGATGGGGCATGTTATTTCCCTCCCCCCCCACCGTCAAGTTCGCGGCTGTAGTGCTGACGCACCACCGCCCATCTCCTTGTGATGCTGCTGTGGTTTCATAGTCCAACACCCATGGTGTGGTGCTTAGGACGCATCCCTTCGCTTGGCCATTTCCGCAGTCATCCTCACCCTCCTGAAATGACTCTCGGCATAATACAACCTGGTTATTCTTATAACAATCCGTTATAGATACACCCTTGGTCTTATTTCCATTTTTAATAACATACTGATGCAGCTTGTGGTACCTTACTCATGCTTGGTTTCTTACTTCCCCTATGTTTGTAACCTTATATAGACCTTGTCCTTCAGTAAGGTTATACTATGAAATGTTTACTACGAACCCTATTATGTTCTGGTGGCCAGTGATGCATCTATTCTCAGGGACCCATGCGTGGCTATTCCTCCGAACCTGACAGGCTTAGCTAGGATTTTTATCCAGCATCCAAGTTTTAAAAACATCGTTCGTTATCGAGTCCGGGATCTCCCCATTCTGTAACTGTTCTAAATCATGTTCCACCGAGGCCAGCATCCATGCTCCATCCCAGCACATACGGTGGCCGCACTTGCCATAGTGGTTCGGTCGTTCAATAGATTGATAGTCTTTGCATGATCTCTCAAGGTGTGCGCTACCTGCAGTATCTCCCGTTGGGCCTGCAGCTCATTGTTATCATCTCCTCTTTCTAACAGTCCTTTTAGGGTAGGGGTTAAAGTACTGACTTGCCTGTCTATGGCCTGAAGGTCTATTGTGTTGACTGTTGTGACCCCGGCCACATAGCCCACACCTACCATTTCTAATATGTCCCTCTTCTCATCTCTCGGGTCACCACAAATTTCATGGTGTTAGATTCTGGCCCTTTCAAGGCTCGTAGTGTCAGTTTTAGATACATCATTCCGACGCTGCACTTTAAGTCTACTGTTGTTTCAACCGTCACCATCAGTTTTCCGGCATCACAACCGACGCCACCCGAATCCATGTAATTTACGCCTTGCTGTTCCTCAATCCGTTGTCCCTGTGTTATGGTAGCTTCTCCCAGGCTGGTGAAGATTGAGGCGCCTGTCAGGATCTTTGCAACGAGCCACATTTTTCCTGTTGAGAGATTACAACCTGGCGTCCCAGGGTTCAATTAGATTCTTATCATTTCTATTTCAACTGGATTGTTTGCTCTTTTTCTCTGGATGTGTGCCCTTTCCCAGATCCATTTTATTATGCACATAGGTCACCACTGATTACCACATCATGTGGTCCGCTCCACCTAGGTGCGAATCCTGGTTTATCTGCCACTGCCTTAACCATTACCTTACCCCCACCTCAGAGATTATAACTGAGGTATTTGTCTTCGTTCTCCTTTCTCTGTCTTTCTCGGACTTCCTGTCGCATACCTTTCAACTGCTCATTCAATTCCATCACATACTTCCTGATTATATCTTGTAATGGTCTTAATTCTGCCCCTCCTGTAACTATCCCCTCGGGTAACTTCATTACTCATCCAGTCATTAGCTCATAGGGGGTTAATCCTGTCGTTCGATTTGGTATGGCGGGTAACCTCATTAATATTGTGGGTAGTAATTCTGGCCAGGATTGTCTGGTTTCCTGTATTCAAAAACAAGTGATAAGATAGTTTATAAACTAACATACAAGTACTCGCAATTCAAGTTCTCGCAAATCATTTCTAAGGCTACTTCCATATCTTATCTCAGCTCCCGCAAATGGCATTTCTGTCTTTTGTCAGAGAAAATGGCAATTTTAGATTGTTTCCAACCTTTTTAGTTTTATTTCTTTTTTTTTAAAAAGAGATCAAATTTTACAAATTTGCATACACTTGAACTGTAGGTTGGCATCATTGGTTAGTACCCACAATTAACATTTAATTTAGCAAGCCCTTTTGATGAAAAGCATTCTTTCAATAGATCTCTGTCAGACCAACACAGTTTTAAAGAGGCTCAATTTTAAATGTATTTCAGTATTTTGTTGTACCTTTTCTTAACCAGTGGTACTTGAAACCTTCACAACAAAATTAACTCTTTACTGTTCCCATCCTTATTGCTGCTCCCCTTTTGTAGTATTTGTATTTATTTTTGAATTAAAAATGTCAAATATGGTAATACTGTTTTTTTTTAAATATTGGAATTCTCATTTATGTTTATAGTTTAAACTTATTATGTGTAAGTGATACACAGATCACAGAATGTAAAGTACTTGTTTTATAATTGTGTGACTAACTTCTGTTTTTGAAGCTGAACATTAAAAAAAACTCCAATCCAAGTAGGAATAGCATAAGTAGTAAATCTTTTGCTCTGTAACTTCAAGATATATTTTGTGATACAGTACCTCATAAATTACATCTTTTTAAGCTTCAGCTTCTGACATAGTAGTTGAGGTAAGTTACACAGATGTGTACTTTTATTATTTCTACTAAAAAGGTTTCCAAACCCAAGATTTTCCAATCCAACCAAAATGTTTATCAAGGAGAATCACCTGAAATATCCAAAATCCCAATTCAAATACTGTACTGCCAATCTTTTATTTAAATCTCTTTTATTCCACACAAAGGAAAACGAGGGCGTAGCTCTCCCCAGCCTGTAGCCTCAAGAAACCCACACAGGCTTTTTAAAAAAAAGGCATACACTCTCCCTTCTCTTTTCTTTATCTCATTCCTAGACTAAATTTATTGCCTTTCAACCCAATGTAATCAATGATTACGTATTTTCTTTTGACAAGTGAGCGCGTCGGAATTTTTTTTAAAAAACGAGACCACGCATTTTTTTTACTGTAATCCAATTAGAACGTCCAAATTTCTCGGCACCAGAGCTTTTGTGTTAGTTCTGTTTTCTCTTTTTTAAAATAATTTTTTAGCAAGGCTGAAGGTTTTATCTTTTGTTAAACAAACCTATCCTTTGTGCATTTCATCGCTCTGTAAATCATAATCAAAATAAATCCGCACCTGCGTTTCTAACTTAAAATGTAATTCAATTCTCGGTTCACACTTTCTTAAAACTTCCCACATCTAGGACAACACTACAAAGGGTTAAAAACTTTCAACTCTGTCTGCAAAAGTGGGTGGAGCTAAAATAAACAGACAGCTACACCATTTTTCTTTTGAAAAAAAAACAGGCTTTCAGACAAATGAAGAATTCATTAACTCCCACCAACTTTTCATTCAACAAAGCTTATTTTCTTTTTTTTTCTCTGGTTCCCTTGTTTTTCTTCATCAGTCTCTGTCCCAACCATCCGATAGGCGTCATTGTAGGCACTGACTTATTATCATTAATCTTAGTTTTCTGTTTCTCCCACCATAATTTCTGTTTGGCCGGCTGTATTTTAGGATCCCACCAGTCACTTAACATAGTCATTATTCATCACTGTATCAGATATCACCCTTCTCTCTGCTTGGTTTCCCTTAAACCCAGAGTCTACGGCCCCACCGATATTTTCCTATTGATTTAAACTGTATTCTTAAATACTGATTGTCCCTCCCTATAGTCTACAATCCCATCGATACCTTATAATCTCACGTTTGGGCATGTCTACACTGGATTCTGTAAACTATCTCCAAGCCTTTGGACACCTCTAACATCTGGCTGGACTAACAACATTGATTGCCTCCCTAATCTGGTTCCTTAAACTTAGAGTCTGCAACCACTACCGGTTTCTCACTTTGACTGAAATAGTGACGGATATACAACACATTTAAATTGCCCCCAAGTCTTTTGCATCATAACAGACGTTTCACAGGTTCAGGTACCCTGGGCAACAGACACATTTCGTAACAGCTTACATTGGATTATGAGTGGTAGTTTAAATATACTCACTCGTGAGGCTTTTGTAAACATCCGTCTGTCGGTTTCCTGTAGGTAGTCTGCTCGCAGCACCAACTGATGTGGAGTATTACAAAGATACTCGACACAAGTCTGTTTTGGAGAAAAGAATCATTAAGTACTCGATCGAGGGAGAGATAGCTTCTACACGAGTTCAGTAACTCGGTGACCCAAACCAGCTGTTTGCTCCGAACAATCGTCGGGTTATTGTTTTTATACAGTCAAAATACATACAAAATCATGATGTTCCGTGCAGAGGATTTCCATTTGTTGTTTTCCTGCCACGTCACAAAATTTTTGCCTACCTACTATGATTAATTGGTTAATACAATTATATTGACAGCAAGCTTCGTTACCTCCCCTGTGCGCCTTTTATCTGATAAGTTACGAGCCACATCATTCTCAGGTCTGCGAACTCTTATCCTCTTGGCCGAACTGCTTTCAACCAGTTGAGATGTTCTTCAATCATCTTTTGTTTCCCGTAATCTCTTACCACCCCCTGTGACCTAGCCTTGGGAGTGTATTTTTCCCAACTGTCTGGTTTATACTGTGATAAGATGATCTATCTTCCTGAGAGTTCTAATGTTATCATTTTCCCTGCGTTCGTAGCACGTTTTTTTTTTTGTCACAGCCTTGCTTCTGGTTTTTAACTTTATTTTATTAGGTCCCCTTTGATTAATTATGTTTCCTCCACTTAAAATGTTTTTCCCTACAAATGTTTGAATAAAAGACCAGATCCTGCATTTACTACAACTGAGTGTGTGTGTAATTTGATGTTTAAAGCAACGAAGCAAAAAGGGCAAGACAGCTTTACAACAGCTGTTAAGCGAAGCAAACGAGGAAATAGCAGATGTTTTGACCATCATTTTCAGATCCTCTCTGGCTTCAGGTGTTGTGCCAGAAGACTGGAGGACTGCTAATGTCGTACCTTTGCTTAAGAAGGGAGAAAGGGATAGACTGAGTAATTACAGACCAGATAGCCTAACCTCAGTGGTGAGAAAATTATTGGAAAAAATCCTGAAGAACGGGATAAATCTTCATTTCGAAAGACACGGATTAATCAAGGTCAACACGGATTTGTTAAGGGAAGGTCATGTCTGACTAACTTGATTGAATTTTTTGAGGAGGTAACCAGGAGGGTCGATGAGGACAAAGTGTATGATGTAGTGTATATGGATTTTAGCAAAGCTTTTGATAAGGTCCCACATGGCAGACTAGTCACGAAAGTAAAAGCCCATGGGATCCAGGGCAAAGTGGCAAGTTGGATCCAAAATTGGCTCAGAGGCAGGAAGCAAAGGGTAATGCTTGAGGGGTATTTTTGTGACTGGAGGATGTTTCTAATGGGGTTCTGCAGGGCTCAGTGCTGGGTCCCTTGATTTTTGTGGTATACATCAATGATCTAGACTTGAATATAGGGGGTATGATTAAGAAGTCTGCAGACGATACTAAAATCGGCTGTGTGGTTGATAATGAAGAAGAAAGCTGCGGACTGCAGGAAGGTATCAATCAACTGGTCAGATGGGCAGAACAGTGGCAAATGGAATTCAATCCAGAGAAGTGTGAGGTAATGCATTTGGGGAGGGTTAATAAGGCAAGGGAATACACATTAAATGGAGGACACTGAGAAGTGTAGAGGAACAAAAGGATCTTGGACTGCATGTCCACAGATCCCTGAAGGTAGCAGGCCAGGTAGATAAGGTGGTTAAGAAGGCATACGGAATGCTTGCCTTTATTAGCTAAAGCATAGACAACAAGAGCAGGGGGGTTATGCTTGAACTGTGTAAAACACTGGTTAGGCCACAGCTGGAGTACTGCTTGCAGTTCTGGTCGCTGCATTACAGGAAGGATGTGATTGCACTGGAGAGGGTACAGAGGAGATTTACAAGGATGTTGCCGGGAGTAGAGAATCTTAGCTATGAGGACAGATTGGATAGGCTGGGTTTGTTTTCCTTGGAACAGAGGAGGCTGGGGGAGACCTCACTGAGGTATATAAAATTATGAGGGGCCTAGATATAGTGGATAGAAAGGACCTATTTCCCTTAGCAGAGAGGTCAACAACCAGGGGTATAAATTTAAAGTAATTGGTAGAAGGCACAATGGACCAAAATGGCCTCCTTCTGTGCTGTAAACTCCTATGATTCTATGATATATGATTTTCAACTTGCATTCTTTACCATGTAACTGTTAATACTTTGTTATCTTAAACATTATTATAATCTGAATTAAATATAGTTATCCTTAACATTTGTTAAATTTCTTGTCAACAACTTACAAGAATTATTTTCCTCAATATTTACCTTTCCTTCAGCCATCTAGGTCCGAAGCTCTGAAATTCCCTCCTCTTCACCTCTCTCTCCTCCTTTTAAGATGCTCCTTTTAAAACCTACCTCTTTGACCAGGCTTTTAGTCACCTGTCCTAATATTTCCTTCTTTGGTTCATGGTTAATTATGATTATAATCCTGTGAAACGCATTTTACTGTGTTAAGAGGCTATATAAATGCAAGCTGTGGTGGAACATTAGAATTTATGGTTACTTTCCTTCTGTTATCAACATGTGCCGGAAACAAAACTCATATATGTATTGTAATGTCAACTGTGGCTCAGTGGGTAGCTCTCTTGCCTCTGAGTCAGAAGGTGTAGAATTTACCAATATCTCGCAAAGATTCCAGGTACCTTTCCCCTGCAGAGGAGAAGAATCCCTTTCTGGACTTTTAAAATGGAAGGAAAACTTTGGGACACAAATGAATTTTAAAGGGGCAGACGAGGCCTGCAGGGGATAAAAGGGGGTGCATTCATGGAAACCCCCCCCCCCCACCAGTGTTTGGACTCATAGGAAAGGAAATTTAATTTGGAACTATCTACCAGAAAGTTTGAAATCCTAAAGTGCACATGGAAGAAACTACGAACTTTAATCGAATTTGGGATTTTTAAAAGGTGTATGTTGGGTCTGCAAGAAAAGGGGTGGGGTCAATATCTAAAGGGCCAGTTTGGACATTGGAACTAATCAAATTGTCTGGGAACTGTATACCCTCGAAACTTGCCCCTTGAAAACATTAGCATTTAAACAATAAACGATGGAAGAAATGTTTATCCACCACACCCAAAGGACCCAAATGCCACATACATATTCCAACACCTTTTCAACAGGCATAGAAATATCTGGCTCAGGCCAGACTAGCACAATGAAGAGCTCATCAACTTGGAAAAGCCTATTAACGCCAGATTAAAACCACTTAATCAACTTTCAGTTAGCTGGGCTAGATTTGGTGGGAGATAAGGAAGCCTTTTGTGGGTATATCTATTCCCAGTTTTACCAAGGAACAGAACACAGAAAGCAGGACACAGACTCGAACAGCAGAACACAGACTCAAAGACAGACAGACACAAGCAGCCGGAGGTGGGGAGTGAAGAAATGGAGTAGTGAAGGAAACTACAAGAAATCATCAAGGACCGACCGAGCACGAGGCCCACGAAATGGAAGGTTGTTAGCAACCAAATTGACAACCCGGGCCACCACAACCAGCGAAACGACCAACCAAAACCAACTCAGCAAAAAACGAAGAATCGACATTTATTTCCACTCTACAATCTACTTCGGAACGACCAACGGGTGAGAAATTACCAAAAGGGACTAACTAAAACTATTCCTAACCAAAGAAAGTGGGTACTTACCCCATACATCCAAAACGCAACTTACCGCATCAACGGACGCACGCCAACCGAAGACTACACAGTCCGAAGTCCTCTCCTCCGACCGGGGTACGGCTCGCCTAGAAGGCCAAGTGCAGCGAACCCCGAAATTCACCGGCAACTGTCAAAAAGGGGATTGGTGAGCATGGCCCCTGAACCCACAGAGCTATAACTTAGTTAGTTAGGGGAATTGGGGGAGGGAGGCTGGGATAACTTGTGTAAATGTATCTGCATTCTCCTCTTTACCCCATTTAGAGTTTAAGCTGTATTCTTTTCCCCACAGGCTGCAATTTGACATTTTATTCAATGTGTTGTACCCCTCAGTGTGTATTGGTCTGTGTGTGTTATTAAAGGTGTGCCTTTTACTTCTTTTTAAACACAATAAAGCCATACCTGCTTCCTACCTTGAAACTGATTGTCTGTCCAAGTCTGTCACAGTCCCTTCATAATTCCAGTGTCTAGAACCAAGGGTGTGGGAGCGATTCGGAACCGCTCATATAAGGTCAGAAGGGAAAGCTGACCCCCTGCAAAGCACCCCTTACAGAAGGTTGTGGGTTCATATCCCAGTCCAGAGTCTTGAGCAGGTAAATCTTGGCTGGCACTCCAGTGCATTAATGAGGGAGTGCTGCACTGTCGGTGTTATGACTGTAATACTCTTATGAATGATTCCACGAGGTCTAGTATTGTAATTGAGCTGTTGTGACCTTAGTCCCATTTATTGTAACTCCAGATTGAGGCACAAGCATAGTGGGCAGCCTTTTATACTGCGCCCTGCACACCTATCAGGTTACCTCAGGTCTCCCACCGCTGTGCCCTCTGGTGGCACACTTTATGTGATTATACAGTTTGTTGTGTATGGAGAAAGAGTCAAATTGAATGCTGTGAGCTCAAAGCAAAGTGTGACCGTAGTCTTTTATTGCAGGTCTCCAGAGTGCCTCTCCAACCTGTGAAGCCTCCTTAAATACCTGTGCTCTCAAGGGATTATGGGATCCCTTGGGACTCCAGGGGATGAGCCCTCTGGTGGCTGTACAGAGAAAATACAAGTCCACATATATAACAACATATGACACATATATAACCGCCCCCCCCACCCCCCCCCACACCCGCCCCCAAAGTCAATAGTGTTACTATTTACAATGTGAGTCGATCTGGGGCCCTTCTTGCCCTGGTTGATCGTCTCGGTGTGAAAGCTGGTGTTGTTGAATCATTTGTTGGGCCTTCACTGGGCTGCTGTGCAGCTGGCCTTGCTAGGCTGCCTGGTGTGTTGTGCCCTGCAGGGCTGCTGTGGATAATGGGTTCTGCTTCGTGGTCAACCGTAGTGCCGGTTGCCACTGATGTGTATGTTGGGGGATCAAAAAAGGTAGAGTCCAAGGTGGGTTGCTCAGGGTAGTCCGTGAATCTGAGTTTGATTTGGTCAAACTGTTTCCGGTGAATGAGTCCATTTGAAAGTTTGACCTGAAACACCCCGTTCCCCTCTTTGGCCATGACAATGCCGGGAAGCCACTTGGGACCTTATCCATAATTTAATACAAATACAGGATCATTGATTTCAATCTCGCATGACGCATTTGCACTATCATGGTATGCACTTTTTTGAAGCCGCCTGCTCTCTACCTGTTCATGTAGATCAAGGTGAACTAACGAGAGTCTTGTCTTAAGTGCTCTTTTCATGAGCAGTTCAGCAGGTGGGATCCCAATGAGTGAGAGGGGCCTTGTGCGGTAGCTAAGCAGGACTCGGGATAGGCGAGTCTGCAGTGCGCCTTCAGTTACCCTCTTCAAGCCTTGCTTGATGGTTTGCACTGCTCTCTCTGCCTGACCATTGGACGCTGGTTTAAACAAGGCAGATGTGACATGTTTGATCCCGTTACGGGTCATGAATTCTTTGAACTCAGCACTGATAAAACATGGCCTGTTGTCGCTCACCAGGAAATTGGGTAAGCCGTGTGTGGCAAACATGGCCCGCAGGCTTTCAGTAGTGGCAGCGGACGTGCTAGCCGACATTATCTCACATTCAATCCACTTGGAGTATGCGTCTACAACCACAAGGAACATTTTACTCAAGAACGGGCCTGCATAGTCGACGTGTATCCTAGACCACGGTTTGGAGGGTCAAGACCATAAACTTAGCGGCGCCTCCCTCGGTACATTGCTTAACTGCGAGCATGTTATATCTGTGAACGCAAGACTCTTAAGTCCGCATCGATACCGGGCCACCACACGTGGGATCTGGCTATTGCTTTCATCATTCTGATGCCTGGGTGAGTACTGTGGAGGTCATTGATGAAGGTGTCTCTGCCCTTCTTGGGGACCACTACTCGACTGCCCCACAGAAGGCAGTCTGCCTGTATAGACATTCCATCTTTGCGCCGCTGGAAGAGCTTTATCTCTTCCTGCATTTCCACTGGGACACTGGACCAGCTCTCGTGAAGCACACAGCTTTTGACTAGAGATAATAAGGGGTCCTGGCTTGTCCAGGTTTTGATCTGCCAGGCAGTGACGGGTGATCGCTCACTCAAATGCTTCCATAACCATGGCTAGATCTGCGGGCTGCGCCATTTCCACCCCCGTGGTGGGCAATGGCAGCCTACTGAGAGCATCGGCGCAGTTTTCTGTGCCTGGCCTGTGGCATAGTTGTATGCGGACAACGTGAGCACCCATCTCTGGATGCGGGCCGATGCGTTGGTATTTATCCCTTTACTCGCGGAAAACAGGGATATAAGTGGTTTATGGTCAGTTTCCAATTCGAATTTTAGCCCCAAAAGGCATTGATGCATTTTCTTTACACAATAGACCCACGCTAATGCTTCTTTTTCAATCATGCTGCAGGCTTTCTCAGCCTTAGATAAACTCCTGGATGCATAAGCAACCGGTTGCAGTTTCCCGAAATCATTAGCTTGTTGCAATACACACCCGACGCCATGTGACGACGCATCACATGCTTGTACCAAACGCTTCCATGGATCATCCAACACAAGCAATTTGTTTGAGCATAACAATTTTCTTGCTTTTACAAAGGCATTTTCTTGGCTTTTACCCCAAACCCATTCATCCCCTTTTCAAAGTAAGACATGTAGTGGTTCTAGTAGTGTTCTGAGACCCGGTAAAAAGTTACCAAGTAGTTCAAGAGTCCCAGAAACGACTGCAGCTCCGTCACGGTCTGTGGTCTCGGTGTTCTCGATTGTCTCCGTCTTTGCGTTGGTGGGCCTGATGCCGTCCGCCGCAATCCTCCTTCCCAAAAACTCCACTTCAGGCACCAGGAAAAATCACTTCGAGCGTTTTAACCTGAGCCCCACATGGTTGAGTCGACTAAGAACCTCCTCCAGGTTCTGCAGGTGCTCGAATGTGTTCCGACCTGTGACCAAGATGTCGCGCTGGAAGACCACGGTGTGCGGGACCGACTTCAGTAAACTTTCCATGTTTCTCTGGAATAGCGCCGCCGCTGATCGGATTCCAAACGGGTATCTGTTATAAATAAAAAGACTTTTGTGCGTGCTGATGCAGGTGAGGGCCTTCGATGATTCCTCCAGTTCCTGCGTCATGTAGGCTGAAGTCAGATCCAGCTTCGTGAACGTCTTTCCTCCTGCCAGCGTTGCAAAGAGGTCGTCGGCCTTTGGTAGTGGGTATTGGTCCTGTAGGGAGAAACGATTGATAGTTACTTTGTAATCGCCACAGATTCTGACGGTGCCGTCTCCCTTGAGGACTGGGACAACAGGACTGGCCCACTCGCTGAACTCGATTGGTGAAATGATGCCCTCTCTTTGCAGCCGGTCTAGCTCGATCTCTACCCTTTCTTTCATCATGTACGGTACTGCTCTCTCCTTGTGATGGATGGGTTGCGCCCCTGGAATTAGGTGGATCTGCACTTTTGCTCCTTGGAATTTCCCAATGCCTGGTTTGAACAGCGAAGGAAATTTGCTTAAGACCTGGGCACACGAAGTGTCGTCAGTGGGCGACAGTGCTCGGACATCGTCCCAGTTCTAGCGTATTTTTCCCAGCCAGCTCCTGCTGGGACCATCACCCGGTACCACCCAGAGTGTTAGCTTGTGCACCGCTCCATCATAGGAGACATAGAAACATAGAAACATAGAAAATAGGTGCAGGAGCAGGCCATTCAGCCCTTCTAGCCTGCACCGCCATTCAATGAGTTCATGGCTGAACATGAAACTTCAGTACCCACTTCCTGCTTTCACGCCATACCCCTTGATCCCCCGAGTAGTAAGGACTTCATCTAACTCCCTTTTGAATATATTTAGTGAATTGGCCTCAACTACTTCCTGTGGCAGAGAATTCCACAGGTTCACCACTCTCTGGGTGAAGAAGTTTCTCCTTATCTCGGTCCTAAATGGCTTACCCCTTATCCTTAGACTGTGACCCCTGGTTCTGGACTTCCCCAACATTGGGAACATTCTTCCTGCATCCAACCTGTCCAAACCCGTCAGAATTTTAAACGTTTCTATGAGGTCCCCTCTCAATTCTTCTGAACTCCAGTGAATACAAGCCCAGTTGATCCAGTCTTTCTTGATAGGTCAGTCCCACCATCCCGGGAATCAGTCTGGTGAATCTTCGCTGCACTCTCTCAATAGCAAGAATGTCCTTCCTCAAGTTAGGAGACCAAAACTGTACACAATACTCCAGGTGTGGCCTCACCAAGGCCCTGTACAACTGTAGCAACACCTCCCTGCCCCTGTACTCAAATCCCCTCGCTATGAAGGCCAACATGCCATTTGCTTTCTTAACCGCCTGCTGTACCTGCATGCCAACCTTCAATGACTGATGTACCATGACACCCAGGTCTCGTTGCACCTTCCCTTTTCCTAATCTGTCACCATTCAGATAATAGTCTGTCTCTCTGTTTTTACCACCAAAGTGGATAACCTCACATTTATCCACATTATACTTCATCTGCCACGCATTTGCCCACTCACCTAACCTATCCAAGTCACTCTGTAGCCTCATAGCATCCTCCTCGCAGCTCACACTGCCACCCAACTTAGTGTCATCCGCAAATTTGGAGATACTACATTTAATCCCCTCGTCTAAATCATTAATGTACAATGTAAACAGCTGGGGCCCCAGCACAGAACCCTGCGGTACCCCACTAGTCACTGCCTGCCATTCCGAAAAGTACCCATTTACTCCTACTCTTTGCTTCCTGTCTGACAACCAGTTCTCAATCCACGTCAGCACACTACCCCCAATCCCATGTGCTTTAACTTTGCACATTAATCTCTTGTGTGGGACCTTGTCGAAAGCCTTCTGAAAGTCCAAATATACCACATCAACTGGTACTCCTTTGTCCACTTTATTGGAAACATCCTCAAAGAATTCCAGAAGATTTGTCAAGCATGATCTCCCTTTCACAAATCCATGCTGACTTGGACCTATCATGTCACCATTTTCCAAATGCGCTGCTATGACATCCTTAATAATTGATTCCATCATTTTACCCACTACTGAGGTCAGGCTGACCGGTCTATAATTCCCTGCTTTCTCTCTCCCTCCTTTTTTAAAAAGTGGGGTTACATTGGCTACCCTCCACTCGATAGGAACTGATCCAGAGTCAATGGAATGTTGGAAAGTGACTGTCAATGCATCCGCTATTTCCAAGGTCACCTCCTTAAGTACTCTGGGATGCAGTCCATCAGGCCCTGGGGATTTATCGGCCTTCAATCCCATCAATTTCCCCAACACAATTTCCCGACTAATAAAGATTTCCCTCAGTTCCTCCTCCTTAATAGACCCTCTGACCACTTTTATATCCGGAAGGTTGTTTGTGTCCTCCTTAGTGAATACTGAACCAAAGTACTTGTTCAATTGGTCTGCCATTTCTTTGTTCCCCGTTATGACTTCCCCTGATTCTGACTGCAGGGGACCTACGTTTGTCTTTACTAACCTTTTTCTCTTTACATACCTATAGAAACTTTTGCAATCCGCCTTAATGTTCCCTGCAAGCTTCTTCTCGTACTCCATTTTCCCTGCCCTAATCAAACCCTTTGTCCTCCTCTGCTGAGTTCTAAATTTCTCCCAGTCCCCAGGTTCGCTGCTATTTCTGGCCAATTTGTATGCCATTTCCTTGGCTTTAATACTATCCCTGATTTCCCTAGATAGCCATGGTTGAGCCACCTTCCCTTTTTTATTTTTACGCCAGACAGGAATGTACAATTGTTGTAATTCATCCATGCGGTCTCTAAATGTCTGCCATTGCCCATCCACAGTCAACCCCTTAAGTATCATTAGCCAATCTATCTTAGCCAATTCATGCCTCATACCTTCAAAGTTACCCTTCTTTAAGTTCTGGACCATGGTCTCTGAATTAACTGTTTCATTCTCCACCCTAATGCAGAATTCCACCATATTATGGTCACTCTTCCCCAAGGGGCCTCGCACAATGAGATTGCTAATTAATCCTCTCTCATTACACAACACCCAGTCTAAGATGGCCTCCCCCCTAGTTGGTTCCTCGACATATTGGTCTAGAAAACCATCCCTTATGCATTCCAGGAAATCCTCCTCCACCGTATTGCTTCCAGTTTGGCAAGCCCAATCTATGTGCATATTAAAGTCACCCATTATAACTGCTGCACCTTTATTGCATGCACTCCTAATTTCCTGTTTGATGCCCTCCCCAACATCACTACTACTGTTTGGAGGTCTGTACACAACTCCCACTAACGATTTTTGCCCTTTAGTGTTCTGCAGCTCTACCCATATAGATTCCACATCATCCAAGCTAATGTCTTTCCTAACTATTGCATTGATCTCCTCTTTAACCAGCAATGCTACCCCACCTCCTTTTCCTTTTATTCTATCCTTCCTGAATGTTGAATACCCCTGGATGTTGAGTTCCCAGCCCTGATCATCCTGGAGCCACGTCTCCGTAATCCCAATCACATCATATTTGTTAACATCTATTTGCACAGTTAATTCATCCACCTTATTGCGGATACTCCTTGCATTAAGACACAAAGCCTTCAGGCTTGCTTTTTTAACACCCTTTGTCCTTCTAGAATTTTGCTGTACAGTGGCCCTTTTTGTTCTTTGCCTTGGGTTTCTCTGCCCTCCACTTTTCCTCATCTCCTTTCTGTCTTTTGCTTTTGCCTCATTTTTGTCTCCCTCTGTCTCCCTGTATAGGTTCCCATCCCCCTGCAATATTAGTTTAACTCCTCCCCAACAGCACTAGCAAACACTCCCCCTAGGACATTGGTTCCAGACCTGCCCAGGTGCAGACCGTCCGGTTTGTACTGGTCCCACCTCCCCCAGAACCGGTTCCAATGCCCCAAGAATTTGAATCCCTCCCTGCTGCACCACTGCTCAAGCCATGTATTCATCTGCTCTATCCTGCAATTCCTACTCTGACTAGCACGTGGCACTGGTAGCAATCCCGAGATTACTACTTTTGAGGTCCTACTTTTTAATTTAGCTCCTAGCTCCTTAAATTCTTTTCGTAGGACCTCATCCCTTTTTTTACCTATGTCGTTGGTACCAATGTGCACCACGACAACTGGCTGTTCTCCCTCCCATTTCAGAATGTCCTGCACCCGCTCCGAGACATCCTTGACCCTTGCACCAGGGAGGCAACATACCATCCTGGAGTCTCGGCTGCGTCCGCAGAAACGCCTATCTATTCCCCTCACCATCGAATCCCCTATCACTATCGCGTTCCCACTCTTTTTCCTGCCCTCCTTTGCAGCAGAGCCACCTACGGTGCCATGAACTTGGCTGCCGCTGCCCTCCCCTGATGAGTCATCCTCCCCAACAGTACTCAAAGCAGTGTATCTGTTTTGCAGGGAGATGATCACAGGGGACCCCTGCACTATCTTTCTTGCACTGCTCTTCCTGCTGGTCTTCCATTCCCTATCTGGCTGTGGACCCTTCTCTTGTGGTAAGACCAACTCACTTTATGGTAGCACTGCCAATTACAGGAATCAGTTCTTTAGTGTAAGTTCATAGTTTCGTGTGAACTGGAGTTAAGACTGGCCTTGAGGCCTTGTTGCACTATGACCTTTCAAAAGTCTTTTTGCCCATGATGGACTGGCTCATGCTCATGTCCAGCTCCATTGACACCGAGAGTCCATTTATTTCAACACTCAGCATTTTTGGGGGACAATTCGTGGTGAATGTGTGCACCTCATGTACCTCTGCCTCCTCTATTTGAGGCTCTGGTTCATCGTGATCCTCCATGGATCTGTCCTCCTCTGCAACATGGTAGTTTGCAGGTTTAGCAGGCTTTGCAGCTCACCTGCACACTCGTTGGAAGCGTCCCATTGTTCCACAGCCCTTGTAAACGTACTCTTTGAATCGGCATGAATGGAAACGATGATCACCCTCGCAGTGCCAACAAGGTGTTAATGGCCTTGCATTCATCACGCTTGATGGTGGACTCTGAGTCATCTGTGCACGTGCAGCTGCAGGTATGTGTGACCTGCCCTGTACATTATGATTCGAAAACAACATCACTTTTTCACAGTACTTGTAGCAGCACTTGTATGCTGAGAGATTTGCTTCGTATTGTCACTGGTGGCAATGAACGCCTGGGCTATCGCTATGGCCTTACTCAAGGTTGGGGTCTCGACAATTAAAATTTTGTGAAGTATGGTTTCGTGGCCAATGCCAAGTACGAAAATGTCTCTGAGCATGTGCTCCAAATGTCCTTCAAATTCGCAATGTCTTGCAAGGCGTCATAGCTCGGCGACATAACTCACCACTTCCTGGCCATCAGAACGCTTTCCTTCGGGTTCAAATGCTCTCGGACCAATGTGCACAAATCGTCGTATGATTTCTCCATGGGTTCACTGGAGTGAGCAGATTCTTCATGAGGCCATATGTTGGTGCCCCACAGACGGTGAGGAGGATCGCCCTTCGTTTGGCAGCGCTCGCTTCCCCATCTAGCTCATTGGCCACAAAGTATTGGTCGAGTCGCTCCACAAAAGTTTCCCAATCATCTCCCTCCGAGAATTTCTCCAGGATGCCCACTGTTCTCTGCATATTTGGGTTCTCTATCTGGATCTCATCGCCAGTTGTTTTGTATGGAGAAACAGTCAGACTGAACGCTGTGAGCTCAAAGTAAAGTGTGACCGTAGTCTTTTATTGCAGGTCTCCAGAGTGCCTCTCCAACCTGTGAAGCCTCCTTAAATACTTGTGCTCCAAAGGGATTATGGGATCCCTTGAGACTCCAGGGGATGAGCCCTCTCGTGGCTGTACAGAGTAAATACAAGTCCACATATATAACACAGTTAGTGTACATGGTCTACATACATTACATCACTTCCTCCCCCAAGTGTATAATGCAAATTGACTCATACACTGATGGTGACCTGGGCTTTGCTCTTCCTGGGTGACCATTGGAGGGTCACTTCTAGCTTAGGTGGCTTGGTGGTGAGATTTGTTGCCACTGGAGGTCCCAGTGGTTTCTGGTTGTGAGTCCATGACTACTCCATTCTTCCCCCCCCCCCCCCCTTACACACACAGATATCATGTTAATGGCCCGTTACATGCAAGTTGCATTCAAGTTCATCACAGGGGTTTTACATTTCCATCTTGGCACATTTGTTGGGTGGATTACAGTTGCATTTCTTTTTGTGTGGTATATTTACATGATCAGTACAGGTATATCAGTACAGGTACACAAGGACAGTCTAGTTCCAGCATGGCCGGATGAGATCCGGGTCGTCTTGTGTCGGCGCAGTGCCCCATGCTAGTGGGTCTATGGGTGAGGTGAGCTCATTTTGCTCGAGTTGCCGGAGCTCAGGGCTCTTGCCGTTACTCCTAGTGTCAGGCTGGCCCAAAGACAGCTGATGTGTCTGTGAGCTCCCTGTCCATTTCGTTTGCGCAGTGTTGCTGCTGCTCCCTGGGAAGTGGTCTGAACAAGTGAGCGTTTCGTCTAAGCGACAGTGGAGCTGCCTTGTCTTGTCTTGCAGTTCGCAATGGACTGCCTTCTTTGAGGGCACCATTGTGCGCACTCTCTAGTTTGGGATCCTGGCTGGTCCAGGTCCCGTTTGGAGGAGCCGTTGCGGGTGACCCTTCGCTCTTGGGCATTGCCGTGGTATCGAGTGGGTTTGTGGGCTGTGCCGTTTGTGGCCGATGGTAGCCGACTGTGAGCATAGGCGCAGTTTACTGTTTCTGGCCTGTGGCGGTTCATGCCATCAGGTGCTTGCAATGTTAAACTGATCTGAGGCAGGGTATCGCTACCGGTGCCTCTGCTCTCCGGGGATCGTTTACTCTGTGACTTGTCTACTTCTGTCAGCTGTGGGTACACTTTATGATACATCGTTCTGGTCCCAGAGACACAGGCCTGTATACGACCGTTAGGTGTTCGCCCACTACATTGGCTGATTGCAATTTACACCCGACATCGCTCAACAACATTTTGCTTGTTACAGCTGGACTTTTACATTGGTTACCAATTTCAAGCAGTTCATTCAAAAATGGTGGGTTGCTGGCCTCCTTTAAATGAGCCTTACTACTTTAACCCCAATTGTCTTCCTTGCATGGAACCACGTGTCGTTGCTCCATTAGCGCTGCACCTCGTGGTTTGGACGCCATCTTTTCCCTGTCCATGATGTTGACTGCCGTGATCTTCTTTTCCAGGGATTCTGCCACTGAAGCTGGGAAGACGTCCTCGGATCCAATCCTCCTCCCCAGGAGTCCTGCCACTGAAACCGGGAAGGTGCGTTCGGGTCGTCTCGGCCAGATCATCGCCACACAGTCGTGATGAGCAGTCTGTGCCTCGGGAGCTGCGCGGATCTGCTCTCCGGTGCCTGGTCCAGCCGAAGGTGGGGGTTTGCTCTGCCTCTGAGCACGGGGGACGTCGATCACTGGAGGGATGAAGTCTTCCCAGTTTCAATGAATCTTCCCCATCCATCTTCTTCCAAGTAGCGTTGGTCCATCACCTGAAACAATCCACAATGGTAAATTGTGCACCGTGCCATCATAGGATACATTTACATCCGCACTACCAACAACTGATATCAGTTCCTTGGTGTAGGTGCATAGCTTTGCCTGAACCGGGACCAGCTTGGGTCGTTCAGCTTGATCGTTCCATAGCCTCTCAAAGGCTTCCTGGCTCATTACTGACTGACTCACCCCCGTGTCAACTTCCATGAAAACTTGAACGCTATTTATCTCGACTTCCGTTATCACTGGAGGACAATCTGTGGAACAGGTATATATACTCCATACACTTCGTCCTGGGACTGAGTTACCTCTCTAGCCATCTCCTCATAATCCACGCTGGATTTTACAGCCATCTACTGCCTCCTCTTCCATGTTGTGAGTCACAACTCTTTTGCACATTCGCTGGAGGTAGCCCTTTGTGCTGCAGCTTTTGCACACATAGTCTCTGAACCGACACTGATGAGCCCTGTGATTACCTCCGCAACGCCAGCATGGTACTATTCGAATTACGTTTGCACCCATCGGTGGACTCTGAGTTAAAGGACTCGGGGGGCCTGTACGCTCTGCCCTGGGCAGATTCACGTTCAACAGTTCTGCCTGTGAAAGGCGCCATTCTATTTACAGTACTTGCCGGGTTTGAGTCCTGAGAGTGAGTCATCCTCTGCTTGGAGCTGCAGCTTGAGCTCATGAACACCTGGCTGATGCTGATAGCTTTCTGCAGAGTGACGGTGGTTTTGGCAGACAGTAGCCTGTGAAGAAGGGCCTCATGACCAAGGCCAATCACGAAGATGTCCTGCAACACATCGGCGAGGGATGCGCCGAATTCAGACAGTCTTGTCAGCCTCCTGAGGTCGGCAGCGTACTTCACAATTTCCTGGCCCTTGGGTCGGTGGTGTGTATAAAATCGATGCCTGGCCATGAGGATGCTCCCCTTTGGTTTGAGTTGGTCCCGAATTAGCACTTTCAGCTCCTCGTATGACTTGGTCGTTGTTTTCTCTGGTGTAAACAAGTCCCTGACAAGGCTGTAGACCACGGGCCTACAACTGGTCAGCAGGATAGCTCTGCACTTATCTGCCAGCGTGGCTGGATCATCGCCTACCAGGTCATTTGCTACGAAACATTGGTCGAGCCGCTCCGTAAAGACTTCCCAATCTTCACCCTCTGAGAACTTTTATAATGCACCAACGTTAGTCATTTTTGCGTGAAAGTTAGTAATCTCATCACCAGAGTTATGTCTGTAATACTCTTATGAATGACTCCACAAGGTTTAGTATTGTACTTGAGCTGTTGTGACCTTAGTTCCATTTATTGTAACTCCAGATTGAGGCACAAGCATGGTGGGCAGTCTTTTATACTGGGCCCTGCACACCTATCAGGTGACCTTCAGGTCTCCCACCGCAGTGCCCTGTGGTGGCACACCTTATGTGACTATACAGTTAGTATACATGGTCTACATACATGACAGTTGGAAGTGCCATCTTTTGGATGAGACGTTAAACCGAGGCTCTGTCTGCTCTCGCAGAGGGACGTAAAAGTTCCCATGGCACTATTTCGAAGAAGAGCAGGGGAGTTATCCCAGTGCCCTGATCAAGATGTATCCCTCAATTAACATAACAAACAGATTATATCTGGTCATTATTACATTGCTGCATGTGTGCAAATTGGCTGTTGTGTTTCCTACATTACAACAGTGACTACACTTCAAAAAGTACTTCTTTGGCTGTAAAACGTTTGGAGCATCCAGTGGTTGTGAAAGGCGCTGTCTAAATGCAAGTCTTTCTTTCTTTCATAATTGCTGTTTCTTTAGAACAAAAAACATCTTTAATTCAGTCGGTTTGTAATTCATTCTCAAAGAAAATACGGTTTCCAATTGTCTGACTTTGGCAACACTGTGCATAATTTTCTGACAATACAGGTACTTTGTACAACTACTTCACTGAAAGCGTAATGGCACATGGTACTGATAATAATAATAATAACTTTGATTTATATAGTGCCTTTAATGTAGTAAAATGTCCCAAGGCGCTTCACAACAGTGTTACAAGACAAAAACGATAAATTTGACACCGAGCCACAAAGAAGAATTTAAGGCAGGTGACCAGAAGCTTGTTAAAGAGGTAGGTTTTAAGGAGCGTCTTAAAGTAGGGTAGAGAGGCGGAGAGGTTTAGGGAGGGAGTTCCAGAGCTTCGGGCCCAAACAGCTGAATGCACGGCCACCGATGGTTGAGCAGTTATAATGAGGGATGTTCAAGAGGCCAGAATTTTAGGAGCACAAATATCTTGTGCGGTTGTGAGGCTGACAAAGATTACAGAGCTAGGGAGGGGCAAGGCCATGTAGTGATTTGTAAACAAGGATGAGAATTTTTAAATCGAGGCATTGTTTAACCGGGAGCCAATGTAGGTCAGAAAGCACAGGGGTGATGGGTGATCGTGACTTGGTGTGAGTTAGTACATGCTGAGTTTTGGATGATCTCAAGTTTACGTAGTGTAGAATGTGGGAGGCTGGCCAGGAATGAGTTGGAGTAGTCAAGTCTAAAGGTAACAAAGGCATGAATGAGGGCTTCAGCAGCAGAAGAGCTGAGGCAGGGGCTGAGGTGGGCAATGTTATGGAGGTATCATTACTGCTAACCTGACAATGTTACTTTATTATTACTATGTTAATCCTAAATTTCAGTTTGAATAAACACACCTTTCTCCAAATATTTATGTTTTGTGTCCCCGCTTATTGATCCTCTGGCGACCTCTTGGCTTTTGTGTTTCTCTGGGCCACATCACCCGGGTGCATTTACTCATTGAACAATCATTGTCCAATCTCGCCACCATTCATTCATTCATCTGGTTAAAATTGAGTCCTCTAGAATGTTTTAAAAGGGAAAGAAAGTCTAGGCAGAGTACCTTTTGTTCAAAGTATTAATATAAAAATCAAATATTTAGCTCCCATATTGGGGAGATCTGGGTTGGCTCCTAGACCGATCCGAAGCTCTGACCCCCATTGTGGGACTCGGGGTACTCCACGTTGATGTAAGTGGAGGGGAAGAAAACATAAGATTGAATATGAACAAGAACAGAAAATGCTGAAAATACTTTCGTCAGAACGAAAGGTCGTCGACCTGAAACGTTAACTCTGTTTCTCTCCCCACGGAAGCTGCCTGATCTGCTGAGTATTAACAGCAGTTTCTGTTTTTATATAAAATTGAATATGGTGGATATCCATGAGGTTAAATTAATAAAAAAATAAAATTGTATTTATGTATTGCATTGTCAGGCTAAAATATTTCAAAGTGAATTACATTATGCAATGTATCGACTGTTGTGTAATGCAGCCAAACGTGGCAACAAATCTGCCTCAACAAAGCCCTGGAAACAAATTCAGCGGATAGATTTTTGTATCTTTTGTCCCAAATCAAAAATGCTGGAGTACTTTACTTCAACTTTCCTTACCCTTTAATGTTCGTTAAAGGTGGGTGGGGAGGGAGCTTTGAAAACTAATTTTGTTGTTTTGTCGATAGATGGCGCTTGTAAACGTGTGGGCTCCTCCGCTGGCCTGGTGACATCATCATCCGGGGGCTGCGGATGATGTCCGGCCGGGGACGGAATTGTTGGAGACTTCAAGCGGCGGCGTGAGTGGAGGGCTCGGAAAAACAAATATTCATGAAATAAGAGGAAAAATGGCAGCAACAGTCCCCTTCCCCTTATATTAAAAAAGATCCAAAGACGAACAGCCAGGAGGTTACGTAGAACCAAGGGCTCTTTTATTTTATACGAATAACAGGCTGACTTTTTTGCGGGCTGGAGTAAATTTATTATTTTTGAAAAAAGATCCGATGCTGGCCTTAGACAAACAGGACAAAATCCCCGAATAACCCGATTCTCGGACATTTAATTTTTTCCACCTTTTTTTTTAACCCGCTCTTCACTATTTTCTTCCTCTTGTGCGTCTCGGTGTCGTCGCAGGCCATTGCGTCTGCTCTGTTTGTGCAGTTTTTTTTAATAACGCGCACCGCCGCCATATTGTTGTGTGGCTCGGTCCTGGTGAGAGCGGGGCTGGTGGTTGATGCTGATTCAGTTAAAGGCTAACAGGAAGGAATAAAACAGAGGGGGAAAAAAGGGGAAAAGAAACGAAGAAGAAACAGAAGGAAGGGAAAAAAATAAAGTAGCCCCTTCCCCTCCCCACCCCCCCCCCCTGTTCAATCTCACCCTCCCTACGCAACCAGGCTTACAGTCCTGGAAAAGGAGACCTAATTCCTGGTAAGGCACGGAGCTCTCGAGTCATTATAATTTGTTTTATTCAATTCTGGGGGGAGTTTAGTTGTTCAGAGATGTGAATTGTTCTCTACGGTTAAGCTAAAACGACTGTAATGGGGTTTGAAAAGTCTGGAAAGCACTGTGAATAAGGAAGGAGCTGTTTACATGTCTGAGGGCTTTTGACGGCGACGGTAAAGCCGGCTGCTGCTTGCGTGAGGAGGAAAATGGCTGACAGGCTCCTCTTATCTGTCTGTACGTGTGAGGGGAAAGCGCCCGTTTTTGTGCAGAATGCCTGCATTGGGTTGATGTGTCATTGGGCCCAATACAAGGTGGCGAGTCTTTCCCCTCCCCACCCTTAAAAATGGATCTTCATTTCTTTGAATGAGCTGGAAATTGAATATTTCCCCTTTCCTCTTTTGGACTGTTAAACGCCATTTCTGAGGTGGAGTGATTTTTCTGGTGGAAAATGTAGGCCTCGACTACGCCTGAAACATTAGGCCTAGTCTATAATTACGTGTTAAAACAGTCATTTTACAGCGAATGGTGTTAATGATTAGAAAATATACTTTTTAGAAATGGCAAGTTCTAAATATCTAATTAAGAATTTTGCGCGTTTACAATTGTAGTTTATGTCGATAGACACAAATGTAAAGTCATTCACTTGCATAAAACCTTCATGTGTACTTGAAATTTCAGTATATTGACATAGTATATACATGTGTATGTTAAGCTGTTACATATGGTTCAGATTTCAAGAAAAATGGGTGGCTGCAAACCCATGATGAAGTAGCGTTCCCCCTTTTTTAAACATAGTTATGATTCGATCGGCGACTTTGCTGTATATTTAATGGTTTAGGTGGTAACATCAAATATTGCATTTGAGCGGTCTGATCGTATTACAATCGTTATACCTGTAACTGTTAAAGGTTTTCCCTAATTTTTTATTGCAGCAGTTAGATTGCTGCCAGTAACAAGGAATCATCTGTCTTTGTGCTGTCAATCTGCCATAACCTGAGGTTAGACACACACAGTCGATCTTCATTTTTTAATTTTTGCCATTTATGAACGTGGTTGATGCAACTGTGATGAGGTTCCAGTATGAGAGCTCCACCATTACATCTGTGATGCTTGTTTGTAATAAATACACAAAACTGAATTTCCCAGTAATTTAAAAGAGCACCATCAACCATAGCATCTTTGAAAGAAGATGGCTACCTGCATTTTTAGAAGTTAGAATCTCCAACCAGACAGTACTCATTGTTATGCCCACGTGAATGAAGTTAATTTCAACAAAAGTCCAAACATTTGTTCAAAACTCCATTTTAAAAAGAAAAGGAAAAATAGTCTAGCAGCCTACATTGTAACTTATGAAGTTGCTGGTGCTCCCCAGGTTTCTGGTCACCAAAATGAAAGCATCCATTCAGCTTTGTCCCTTCGTACCTTTCTGAAAAAAGCAGTTCTGAAGAAAAATTTTATTCAAAGCATAAGATTGTCATATATAGTTGTGACACCTGTCTTGGATGTGTAAGAAAGTTTGGTTCCCGGAGCATATTTGTCTCATTTAGAAAATTTGCAGATGGTGTGTGTATATATATTTAAATATTTTTGAATTCCCCAAAATGCAGTTTTCTAGCCCAGCAACCCCTCTAACCAAGACTACAGGCAGTGAACTGCTTCAACACGAATCAGATTTCCATAATTAACCGATAAGTTGTAATGTGTACACACTTCTCTGAATTTTCCCTCAAGATAGAATGTTATACTTTCATGGGATGCTCAGTTTTGCAGACTAAACACTGGCATGTGTTCCTTGTAATGGAAGGTGACAATCTTGAGATTTAAATCTACAGTAGTTAAGGAGAGGCAGGTTTTTAGCATGTTACTGGTCTACCAGGTTACCAGTTCAAATAGAGTTGAATCTTGATGGGTGGATATTGGTTTATAATGAACCTACATTGGTATCACTACACCCCCTCTTCATCTTTAATTTTACCCCCATTCTTTTCTGAAGGTGTTGATTTGCTGGATACTATTCCATGGACACAAGCACCCCCTGATATTTTGCCCAAATAAACATTCTTGATGTGAGAGCCTTGGCAGTGAATGTTGGCAATTATTTGATTGTAGGTGACATCGGAGCTAAGACCAATCCTGACCTTCCCCAGTATTTAACTATGTACATTTTGCAGCATGAGTCACTGGTTAATGTTAAGGAGCAGAAATCCTGCTTGGCTGATTTCTCCAACCGCCCCCCCCCCCCCCCCCCCCCATCTCATTTCTACCCCAGAGTTGCTGAGGTCTATTGCAGCACCTCAACAGCTGCTTTGGCTGAGAATAGCTGTCTTGGCACAGACTTGAGAACCTAACTGTAATGTGGGACCTGTTCGTCTTTATGACAGTGCTACACCAGGTGGTGCTTTTATCCACTCAGTCATTGGGAGAGTCTGCTTTTGGGATTTCTTCTGTTGATTTGTTTTAAAATCTTACTTGGCCATTCAGTCATATTGAATTGTGCTACAATTACTTTAAATACTTGAAAATATAGTCTTGAAGTTATCTTTTGAAGTAAGACAGAATATTGGGTGTGCTGAAAGAATCGGAGCGTTTACATTTGGATCAGGATTATAGATTTATCCCTGGATTTAGAATTTTATGCAGTGGTACACTGGAATTCTGTTGTGGCATCAGCAATACATTTATCTGGCATCCTGTAACACTTTTACATTTAGAAACTATCCATGAAGCTGTTAAAAATGAGGCAAGATGAATTTAAAGTGGGTCACAACCAAAAAAGTTGTTACTTAATATCTACTTTGTAATTACTGAATTACTGTTATGGGAGGTTGGTGCGGTAGGTTGGAGCACATCTTGCATGTGAGATCCATTCATTTGATAAATTTTCTCTCTTTGCTGGATTTATGGCTCATGTGAAATGAGCTTGAGCAGTCTCAACCCAGTGTCTGTTAGGCAGGCTTTAGTTTATGGAATACACTAAATTGGCAGTCTCGTTCAGAAGTTGCAGTTTGGTTTATATGGGAAGTAGAACTGAGTCATAGTGCTGCAGTAAGCTGGTACTCATTTGATGAGGTTAAAATATCAGGACAAGGTAATAATAAAGAATATTTATCTCGCCTGTGTTTTACAAAAATCTGATCTGTGATATATATGATCGAAGGATGCTTGATAATGAAACTTGATGCCACAAGTGGGGAAACATTGCTTTTGATATCACCCACATTTAGCCCAATTATTTGAAAAAAATCTCCAATACTGCTTTCAATCTGATGTGAAGTTTTGACTTTATATTGTGTATGTTACAGTATGGATAAGTAGTGACACCCTCAAACCTTCCCTGATAAAGTGCGACATCCCCACTGACACCTGAGAGTCCCTGGCCTAAGTGGAGAAAAGTACATTCGGAGGGCGCTGAGCACCTCGAGTCTCAACGCCGAGAGCGTGCAGAAATCAAGCGCAGGCAGTGGAAAGAGCGTGGAGCAAACCAGTCCCACCCACCCCTTCTCTCAACAACTATCTCTCCCACCTGTGACAGAGTCTGGGCTCTTGTATTGGACTGTTCAGCCACCAAAGAACTCACTTCAGGAGTGGAAGTCTTCCTCGATTCCAAGGGACTGCCTATGATGATGAAGCAGTGTTGATTTAAGAAGTAAATGTTACCATTTTGAAACATTTTTAAATTTCTTAAATACAGGTACTGGCCACGTTGATTAAGAAATGAGACCCAGCCCCCTAAAAAAAGTCATAATTAATTTATTCATCTTCAGTACAAAATTTAAGACCACACTGCCATTAGAAAGTGCATCTGGTATCTGAAAGTGTCTCTTCCACAACAAATGTTCCTGCTTGTGTGAACAGTGGGTGGAGCAAATCTTAATAGTGCATCTTCATTGCTCCTTCCCACAATCAGTGCTCTATTGGTAAACTTGTCTTAGTTTAGTGGAGCATTGTTTGCAGCCTTGTATATGTTTGTTTAATTCTCTGTTATCTTTATAGTATTTCTGAGATTTAATTCAGAAAGAGGCCTGAAACTTTGAAATTGAGATTTCATGCAGGGCTGAGAGATAAATTTAGTTTGGCATGTTTGGCATTAGAAAAATATATAGTGCAGTAGTTTCAAACTTTGTGTATGGGGCTCCCTTCAAATAATGTAGTCCCGGGAGACTGCTTGTAGGTTATGCTATCCCTGGCTGCAGACAGACAGTCGTAGACCCCACTTTGTAAATCTGTTTCATACGAAGAACATATTTTTATATCTGTAAAACCTAATTTGTTGAATTTGGTCCAAGATTGAAAAATTCAGAGGCTAGAAACAATATCTGAACCTTGTAATGGTAGTACTTGTTTGTAGTAGCAACTGTATAAACAACAGAATTTTGGAAAAAAGTTATAAATTTGTACAAATTGGGATGAACAGTTAGCAATCTTGCTGGAGATCTTGTTTGGAATTAGTGTGCTTTACCGTTTCAACCGTTGTAATAGAATGACTTAAAATACAAAATAAAATGAAACTCCCATCCACCTGTAACTGCACTTAACTGCATAATCTTCATGCATGGTGTGTCTTGGCATTTATGATGTCACTGGAGTGGAACTTTGTGATGTCAGAGTTGATGGAGTTCTTTGCAAAATGTCTGTTCCCAGAGTACTTCTAATCAGCAGTTTTAAAGTATAAAACATAGAAGCAAGAGGCAACTAAAAAGTGGGTACAGATAACGGCTTTTCTGACTTTTAGGATTATGTAATGTTTAGTAGAGTACGCTGAATAATTCAAGGTAATTGGCTGAATTTGTTGGTTAAAGACATTGAGTTCCTGTTAATGTGTGATGTCATAGCATGGATGAGCATTTACAATTAAATTTTTTTTTGTTCTTGATTTGAGTAGAAATTACATGCTTCTGCGTTCTCTGATATAGTCTATCCAAGACATGGTGTTTATTAAAGAATCTGCTTGGAATCTGAGGTTTTGCACCTGAAAGACTTCTGACTCCATCAGAAATACATTAATCATTTTATAGCTACCTATTAATTCTGAGGTTAGAATGTCGCAATCTTTTTTGCTATGTTTCTCAGGATGAAAGATAATGTAATGATTCTGGTTATAATAGCAGTATATATTGACTACTATTACTTCTAATATCACATTTTCTGTAACTCATTGAAAGGACCAAGTTTGTACCTGTGCTGCTATCCATTTCAGTGCTAATCCTTTGCAATCTGTTAATCCAGAAAATGTAGTTTAGTAGGACGTGTCTAGAATAAGGTCTTGTAGATTAGAGAGAGAACCTGGCCATGTCCAAAAAATAGTGGGTTAAAATATTGCAGTTCAAAGTTTGTGTAATTGTGCTTGCATGATGAGGAAACAATGTGACCACTAACTTAATTGTTGACGGGTTTGGTCCAGAATTAATTTTTAAAAAAAGGCTGTAGCCTCAATGTCATGTGGAAATACAAAACAAATTAGGATTAGTGGCCCACTAGACCATTCTATCTGAAACTGAAATGCCACAAGCCTCCATTTGTCATAATTGCAATGATATTCTGTGTTTTTAAAAAAAACACATATAAGGGGCCGTTGTCATATTTCTAGCCCTTTTTGTTTTCCCTAGGAAGTATGACTAAGTTGGGAGGGCACTTTGCAATCAGGAAAGTGGGGTGGGAGTGACCCTTTACGTTACACTGATAATGAAGGAATGTTTGTCCTCTCGTCAGCTGAATTAGAAATGATGAGCATGTTGTTTTATAACATTGGCTTTCTGGTTTTAAGAGGTGATAATATTTTGGGTGGATATTTTATTAAACTGGAAAAATCTTTAGGTGATAATTTGACCTTTGCTGATCTGGGATCATGAACATCACAATATCCACACTTATTTCTAAATCTCACCAATCATGATATAAACTATTCAGAAACTTTCGAGAACGAACTTGCTAAAAAATGGACCCATTTTGGCACAACCCCACCTTGTTAGTTTATGCAGTCATATTTAAAGGGGAGAGTAAAATCTTTTATCATACAATTGTAATTGTGCTAAAACAGAAAGTGAAGCTGGGAAGTTTACTAAAAAAATACTTAGCCCATGCCCCCATGTTTTAGATCCACAACCCACACACTTGAGGTCATAGATGGAACACTATATAACTTAATTTATTCCTGTGGTTTCTACCTGCACTGGTGACCAACTGTTTTTAATTATTTAGTGTATTGTAACAGGTGCACTGTAATACTTGTGGATCTATTTTTGTAATTATACAACAACATGCACAGCTGGTATGATTTAAGATTTCCCATAAATTAAGCCTTTGAACAAATCACATTTTGTGCTATGATCAAGTCATATAGTTTTCATAGTTGCTTTAGCATTTATTGGACAGGATATTTAACTGCATTACCACAAATTTTGCATGAAGTTAAGATTATTACAGGAAAGAACGGTGATTTTGTTCTTTAAGTTTAGATATCCTGATTTTCTATTAAACATCCAACCAAAGGTTAGTTAATTCTCCATTTAATCAATATTACGGGGGCTGTATCTGGTTCTGTTCAATTGTATGATAATGCAGTTTATTTCCCCTTTGCTTGGGCCATTTTAGGTTTATGCTAAAATGCATAACTAATTAAATATATTAGATTTTGTGTATGAACACTGTTTCAAGATGGGACTATTTAGTGCTAGAAAAAAAGAAAGACTTGGATTTATATAGCACCTTTCATGACCACCGGACATCTTGAAGCCATTGAAGTACTTTTGGAGTGTAGTCACTGTTGTAATGTAGGAAATGCGGCAGCCAATTTGCGCACAAGCAAGCTCTCACAAACAACAATGTGGTAATGACCAGATAATCTGTTTTTTTTTAATGTTGATTGAGGGATAAATATTGGCCAGGACACCAGGGATAACTCCCCTGCTCCTCTTTTATGGGATCTTTTATGTCCACTTGAGAGGGCAGACGGGGGTCTTGGTTTAACGACTCATCCGAAAGATGGCACCTCAAAGTGCAGCACACTCTCAGCACTGCACTGGAGTGTTGGCCTAGAATTTTTGCGCTCCAATCCCTGGAGTGGGACTTGAACCCACAACCTTCTGACTCGAGGCGAGAGTGTTATCCACTGAGCCACAGCTGACACAGTAGAGAGTTGAATGCTTTGGCACTTTTGATACTAGTTTTGGATGTGCTTTCCCAGATATAAAGCTTTCTCTACTTTAATCGTCTCACTAGCCACATCTTGCAGTGGACCTTACAGGAACTGAGATGAGAATACTGAAACATTTCACATAGAATCGTTGCAGTTGGCAAAGTCAAAACTTTCTTCATGAAAGAATGGGTTGGATTCATAGAACTGAAACAATAGCTTGCATTTATAAGTGCCTTTAATGTTGGAAAAACATTGCAAGGTGCTTCAGAAGCTTAAGGAAAAAATGGAAGCCGAGCCAAGGAAGAAGAGATTAGGAGGGTTGGGGTCGATGAAAGATCTATGTTTGAGTTACTAAATCCCATTATTTCTTTAATTATTTTCATCCATTGTGATTTGAAGGACCAATACACTTCATTTATCTTTTCTGTTTGTAAGTTAGAGTACATTGTACTTTCTGGGCAACATGATTTTTGTTGCATTTTAGAAGTTGTTTCCTGATCATTTGGTGTGACTGATTCATTCTTTTTTTAATTATATTATGGATTGTGTGAAACTGGGTACGGCAATAAGGTTGGGCTGGAGCGCACAGACTGCGTTTTAAAAATTAATTCTTGGGATATAGGTGTCGCTGGTAAATTGTCAGCAATTATTGCCCATCTCTGGATGCTCTTGAGAAGGTGATGGTGGGCTGCTTTCTTGAACAGCTGCAATCCATGTGGTGCAGGTACTCCCACAATGCTGTTAGGTTGGAAGTTTCAGGATAAAGGAATGGGCTTAGGCCTGTGTTCTAAATGGTGATGAGAAAAAGAGCAGGGACGCTACTTTGCATGAAATTATTAAAAAAAAACTATCTTTTAAATCAATGTTAGAAGACTTGTGTGTAGTGCACACTTCCTATGCTAACACTTCCTGTAACTTTTCTATTACACTTTTCATTCACATTTCCATCACAAGTCTTGTCCCGATACTTCATTCAGATTTTGGACCGGCAAATGAAATTGCTCAGTAATTTGAATTAAGCAATGTAAATAAGAATGGGAATTTAGTGCCGCCTCTACCCCTCGCTTCTCCTTTAAGATGCTCCTTACTACTTTGGCCAAGATTTTGTTCCCTTGTCCGAATATCACCGTATTTGTTTAACGCTCCTGTGAAGCACCTTGGGACTTTTATTATGTTAAAGGTGCTATATAGATGCAAGTTGTTAAAAAGTGAATTTTCAAATAATTTGAGTTAAGTGACTTTGAAGAGAGTGGAGCAGATTGTAGCTAAACTTAGTCCAGATTTGTTGTAATCGAACTAAATTAATTTTCTTTTGATTGGCTTGCTTTTCACACATGGTCAGCTGGTCATTCTCGCTGTCTTCAAGCTTTGACTCGCTATCAGCGCAAAGACACTACAAAGAACAATTTTCCATTTGCATGAAGCCCTTGTTTCCTCATTAAATTATTGTAATGCACAACAATCCTGTTCCATTGAGAAAATAAACAATTTACAATGAAATATATCTCTGTTCAATATGGTAGCTAAAAGCCACACGTGGCTAATTGGGAATCTAGAAGTGGCGAATTACATTTTTGGTTAATAATCAACATGAGTAATAGGCATTGCCGTTGAACATGTGATTGCAGTGCCCATATTCACAAGGTGTATGCATCTCTATTGTAACCTTTTTGTGTCTTTGTTGGTAAAATGCTAAGACGAAAAGCAGTGTGTGCTGGTATGTTTTTATTGGCGTGAATACTTTTCTTCCTTGGTTACCGAATGGTGGCAGATGTTAAGTAAATGCAGGCACGTGAAGTAAATTTACCTGTATTGACTGCATGTAAGGTGTTTACTACTAAAGTTAGTGCTTCTGGCTAAAGTAATGTTGCTGTAGCCACTGGCTGGAAATTTCAATTGGACAGCACTGTCCTAACAGAGCTATGTACTCTGGGACCTCACTAATAAACACCAAGTTCTTGTGATCTCAGCCTCTAATACATTTTATCTCTTACTGGGCTTCACTGCGCAGCATTGTTCAAACCTCTGTTCCTTCTTTGTGTCTCAAACCTAATCAGTTTCCTCTCAGGTGCTTGCGCCTGAACTTGAGCCTTTCCCTGTAGCCCTGCAATTTTTTTTCTTTCAGGTACTTATCCAATTCTCTTTTGAAAGCCATGATTGACATCTGCCTCCACCATCCTTTCAGGCAATGCATTCCAGATCCTAACCATTCGCTGCGTAAAAAAGTTTTCCCTCACGTCGCCTTGGGTTCTTTTGCCAATCACCTTAAATCTGTGTTTTCTGGTTCTCGACCCTTCTGCCAATGGGAACAGTTTCTCTCTATCTACTGTCTTGATCCATATTGATTTTGAACACTTCTATCAGATCGCCCCTCAATCTTCTGCTCCAAGGAGAACTATCCACGTAAATGAAGTTTCTCATACCTGAAACCATTCTCATAAATCTTTTTTGCACCCTCTCTATGGCCTTCACATCCTTCCTAAAGTGCTGTGCCCAGAATTGGACACACTACTCTAGTTGAGCCCAAACCAGTGTTTTATAAACATTATAAGTTCCTTGCTTTTGTACTCTATGCTTCTATTTATAAAGCCCAGGATCCCATATGCTTTTTTAATCGCTTTCTCAACCTGTCCTGCCACCTTCAATGATTTGTGCACACATAACCCCAGGTGTCTCTGTTCATGCAACTCCTTTAGGATTGTACCCTTTAGTTTATATTGCCTCTCGTTCTTTTTACCAAAATGCATCACTTCGCACTTTTCTGTGTTAAATTTCATCTGCCACGTGTCGCCCATTTCACCAGCCTGTCTGACTTGAAGTCTTTCATTATCCTCCTCACTGTTTGCTGTACTTCCAAATTGTGTCATTTGCAAATTTTGAAATTGAAATCTGCCCACTGGGGGACACCACTGTATACCTTCCTCCAGTCTGAAAAAAAAACAAGGGAGTAAACCATTACTCCTGTTTCCTGTCACTTAGCCAATTTCATATCCATGCTGCCACTGTCCTTTTTATTGCATGGGCTTCAACTTTGCTGGGAAGCCTATTATATGGCAATTTATCAAATGCCTTTTGGAAATCCATGTACACCACATCAACCGCATTGCCCTCATCAGCCTCATCAAAAAACTCAAATCAAGTTAGTTAAACACGATTTGCCTTTAACAAATCTGTGCAGGCTTTCCTTAATTAATGCACACTTGTCCAAGTGATAATTTTGTCCCTGATTATTGTTTCTAAAAGCTTCCCTACTATTAAGGTTAAACTGACTGGGCTGTAGTTGCTGGGTTTATCCTTGCAATTTTTTTGAACAAGGGTGTAACATTTGCAATTCTCCAGTACTCTGTCACCACTCCTGTATCTAAGGAGGATTGGAAGATTTTGGCCAGTACCCCTCCATTTCCACCTTAACTTCCCTCAGCATCCTCGGATACGTCCCATCTGGTCCTACTTTAAGTACAGCCAGCCTTTGTAGTACCATCTCCATCAATTTTTATCCCATCCAGTATCTCCACTATCTTCATAGACTCTGGATCAGTTCCTATGGAGTGGAGGGTAGCCAATGTAACCCCACTTTTAAAAAAAGGAGGGAGAGAGAAAACAGGGGATTATAGACCGGTCAGCCTGACATCGGTCGTGGGTAAAATGATGGAATCAATTATTAAGGATGTCATAGCAGCGCATTTGGAAAGAGGTGACATGATAATTCCAAGTCAGCATGGATTTGTGAAAGGGAAATCATGCTTGACAAATCTTCTGGAATTTTTTGAGGATGTTTCCAGTAGAGTGGACAAGGGAGAACCAGTTGATGTGGTGTATTTGGACTTTCAGAAGGCTTTTGACAAGGTCCCACACAAGAGATTAATGTGCAAAGTTAAAGCACATGGGATTGGAGGTAGTGTGCAGACATGGATTGAGAACTGGTTGTCAGACAGGAAGCAGAGTAGGAGTAAATGGGTACTTTTCAGAATGGCAGGCAGTGACTAGTGGGGTACCGCAAGGTTCTGTGCTGGGGCCCCAGCTGTTTACATTGTACATTAATGATTTAGACGAGGGGATTAAATGTAGTATCTCCAAATTTGCGGATGACACTAAGTTGGGTGGCAGTGTGAGCTGCGAGGAGGATGCTGTGAGGCTGCAGAGTGACTTGGATAGGTTAGGTGAGTGGGCAAATGCATGGCAGATGAAGTATAATGTGGATAAATGTGAGGTTATCCACTTTGGTGGTAAAAACAGAGAGACAGACTATTATCTGAATGGTGATACATTAGGAAAAGGGGAGGTGCAACGAGACCTGAGTGTCATGGTACATCAGTCATTGAAGGTTGGCATGCAGGTACAGCAGGCGGTTAAGAAAGCAAATGGCATGTTGGCCTTCATAGCGAGGGGATTTGAGTACAGGGGCAGGGAGGTGTTGCTACAGTTGTACAGGGCCTTGGTGAGGCCACACCTGGAGTATTGTGTACAGTTTTGGTCTCCTAACTTGAGGAAGGACATTCTTGCTATTGAGGGAGTACAGCGAAGGTTCACCAGACTGATTCCCGGGATGGTGGGACTGACCTATCAAGAAAGACTGGACCAACTGGGCTTGTATTCACTCGAGTTCAGGAGAATGAGAGGAGATCTCATAGAAACGTTTAAAATTCTGACTGGTTTAGACAGGTTAGATGCAGGAAGAATGTTCCCAATGTTGGGGAAGTCCAGAACCAGGGGTCACAGTCTAAGGATAAGGGGTAAGCCATTTAGGACCGAGATGAGGAGAAACTTCTTCACCCAGAGAGTGGTGAACCTGTGGAATTCTCTACCACAGGAAGTTGTTGAGGCCAATTCACTAAATATATTCAAAAAGGAGTTAGATGTAGTCCTTACTACTAGGAGGATCAAGGGGTATGGCGAGAAAGCAGGAATGGGGTACTGTAGTTGCATGTTCAGCCATGAACTCATTGAATGGCGGTGCAGGCTTGAATGGCCTACTCTTGCACTTATTTTCTATGTTTCTTCTTTCACTGACTTTAGCAGCATCATCTTCCTTGGTGAAGACATATGAAAAGTACTCATTTAATATCTCAACCACTGTATGCCTTTCTCCAGTCCGAAAACAACTTAGCCAGTTTTGTATCCATGCTGCCACTGTCCTTTTGATTCTATGGGCTTCAACTCTGCCTCCATGCATAGGTCTTTTTGGTCCCTAATTGGTGCCACCCCTCACTACCTGTTTATTATTATGATTCCTGTGGAAGACTTTTGAATTCTCTTTTATGCTTGCTGCCAATCTCTTATTAAAGTCTCTCTTTGCCCCTCTTCTTTTTCACTTCCCCGCTTTCTATATTCAGCCTGATTCTCACTTGTATTCTCTACCTGACGTGTCATACGTGCTCTTTTTCTGCTTCTGGAATTTTTTGAGGATGTTTCCAGTAAAGTGGACAAAGGAGAACCAGTTGATGTGGTATATTTGGACTTTCAGAAGGCTTTCGACAAGGTCCCACACAAGAGATTAATGTGCAAAGTTAAAGCACATGGGATTGGGGGTAGTGTGCTGACGTGGATTGAGAACTGGTTGTCAGACAGGAAGCAAAGAGTAGGAGTAAACGGGTACTTTTCAGAATGGCAGGCAGTGACTAGTGGAGTGCCGCAAGGTTCTGTGCTGGGGCCCCAGCTGTTTACATTGTACATTAATGATTTAGACGAGGGGATTAAATGCAGTATCTCCAAATTTGCGGATGATACTAAGTTGGGTGGCAGTGTGAGCTGCGAGGAGGATGCTATTAGGCTGCAGAGTGACTTGGATAGGTTAGGTGAGTGGGCAAATGCATGGCAGATGAAGTATAATGTGGATAAATGTGAGGTTATCCACTTTGGTGGTAAAAACAGAGAGACAGACTATTATCTGAATGGTGACAGATTAGGAAAAGGGAAGGTGCAACGAGACCTGGGTGTCATGGTACATCAGTCATTGAAGGTTGGCATGCAGGTACAGCAGGCGGTTAAGAAAGCAAATGGCATGTTGGCCTTCATAGCGAGGGGATTTGAATACAGGGGCAGGGAGGTGTTGCTACAGTTGTACAGGGCCTTGGTGAGGCCACACCTGGAGTATTGTGTACAGTTTTGGTCTCCTAACTTGAGGAAGGACATTCTTGCTATTGAGGGAGTGCAGCGAAGGTTCACCAGACTGATTCCCGGGATGGCGGGACTGACCTATCAAGAAAGATTGGATCAATTGGGCTTGTATTCACTGGAGTTCAGAAGAATGAGAGGGGACCTCATAGAAACGTTTAAAATTCTGACGGGTTTAGACAGGTTAGATGCAGAAAGAATGTTCCCAATGTTGGGGAAGTCCAGAACCAGGGGTCACAGTCTGAGGATAAGGGGTAAGCCATTTAGGACCGAGATGAGGAGAAACTTCTTCACCCAGAGAGTGGTGAACCTGTGGAATTCTCTACCACAGAAAGTAGTTGAGGCCAATTCACTAAATATATTCAAAAGGGAGTTAGATGAAGTCCTTACTACTCGGGGGATCAAGGGTTATGGCGAGAAAGCAGGAAGGGGGTACTGAAGTTTCATGTTCAGCCATGAACTCATTGAATGGCGGTGCAGGCTAGAAGGGCTGAATGGCCTGCTCCTGCACCTATTTTCTATGTTTCTATGTTTCTATGTTTCATCTTACTCTCTCGGCACCCAGGGAGCTCTGACTTTGGTTGCCCTACCTTTCCCCCTCGTGGGATTGTACCTGAACCATCTCCTTGTTCTCTTACAGTTTTGCCTGCCAATCATTGATTCCAATTTACCCGGGCCAGATTCATTCTCAACCCACTGAAACTGGCCGTCCTCCAATTAAGTAGTTTTACTCTAGATTGCTCCCTGTTCTTTTACATAGCTAATCTAAACCTAATGATACTATGATCATTGTTCCTTAAATGTTCCCCCATTGACACGTGCTCCACTTGCCCCACCTCATTCACCAGAACCAGATCTAACAATGCCTCCTTCCTCATTATGCCGGAAATGTACTGATGAAAATTCTGAACGCACTTCAGAAATTCTTCCCCCTCTCTGCCCTGTACACTATTACTATTCCAGTCGATATTAGGATAGTTGAGTTCCCTCATATCACTACTCTATAGTCCTTACACCTCTCTATAATTTTCCTGTAAATTTGCTTCTCTACATCCTTCCCACTAGTTGATGGTGTATACACCTAGTTGTGTAATGGCACCTTTTTTATTAATACTAACCAAATATATTCTGTCCTTGACCCCTTCAGGACATCCTCTCTCTCCAGTATTGTAACATTCTCCTTAACCAATACTGCCACACCACCTCCTTTCTTTCCTTCCCTACCTTTCCTATATCCAGGAATATTTAAAGCCCAATCCTGCCATTTTTTGAGCCACGTCTCTTTTATCGCCACATCATATTCCCATGTGGCTATTTGCGCCTGCAGCTCACCAACTTTATTTACCACGCTTCGAGCATTTACACACACGCACTGTAAATCTCTTCGACCTTGTATTCTCTTAGTCTGACCCCACTGTAATAGCGTACTATTTCTTACTCGAGTGCTGTCTGTGTCTCCCAATCCTTTGTGCACTTTGTTTCTGCCTTCTAATGGCACATCCTGGTGCCCATTCCCCTGCCAAATTAGTTAAACCCTCCCCAACAGCACTGGCAATCCCCCTGTGAGGATATTGGTCCCGGCTCTGTTGAGGTGCAACCTGTTTAGCCTGTACAGGTCCCACCTCCCCAAGAAATGGTTCCAATGTCCCAGGAATCCATAGACCTCCAACCTAAATCATCTCTCCAGCCACACATTCATCTGCTCCATCCTCCTATTTCTATAGCTCATTAGCTTGTGGCACTGGGAGTAATCCGGAGATTACTATCTTTGAAGTCTTGGTCCCTAAAATCTGCCTGCATGACCTCATCCTTCTTTGTACCTATGTCATTGATACCATTATGGACTACAACCTCTTACTGTTCAACCTCTTGCGGGGGCGGGGGGAGGCTGGTTGTAGTCCATGGCCTTTCTCCCTCACCCCCACATCAAAATGTTCTGCAGCCGCTCAGTGATATCCTTGAACGTAGCATCAGGGGGGCAACATACCATCCCGGAATCACTTCTACGACTGCAGAAACACTGTTCCTCTAACTATTGAATCCGCTACCACTATTGCTTTCATGATCTGATGATCCACCCCCTCCCTCCCTCCCCCCCCCCCCCCCCCCATGTACAGCTGAACCACATATGGACTTGGCTCTGGCTATACTCCCCAGAAGAACTATCGCCCTCACCAGTATTAATACTGGTTAGAGTGTGAGATGCACTCATGGGACTCCGGCACTACTTGCCTAGCCCTCCTTGTCTGTTTTGACAGTCACCCATTCCCTTTCTGCCTGCACACTCTTGCGCTGCGGGGTGACCACCTCCTGAAACGTGCTATCCACGTAGCTCTCAGCCTCACGGATGTACTGCAGTGATGCCAGTTGCTGCTCAAACTCCAAAACCCAGAGCTCGAGCTCCTCCAGCCGACGGCACTTCCTGCACACTTAGTTGTCCAGGACACTGAAAGCGTCCTGGAGTTCTCTCATGGCACATGATGTGCATTCCACGAGACAGAGGTACCCTGCTATGCCTCTATTTATTTGACTATTAACTAAGCTTACAGAAATAAACTTAAGACTAAGAGTCTTAAAGGTTGGGCTTACCTTTATCTCCAGCCACTTCTCTTGCTCTTAGTTAAAGGCTTTATTCAAATGATTATTGATAATTGTATTAATTAGTTTATATAGTTAAGTAAGAGAGAAAAATACTAATACTCATCCACTGATCACCTACCTGCTGTCCTGTGATGTCACTGCTTTTTTTTGCTGTTTTGGAACTGCTGCCGACTCCTTTCAGGTGAGCGCTGTCCTCCGATCCTGCTCTATTTATTCTCTGCCCCCGAGCTGCTGCTGACTCCTTTCTCGATGTCAAAGGATGTCAGACCAAACCTACATACAAAAGCTTCTTGACTTTGGTGACAAAATGAAAGAGGGCTATTCGATTCGGCACTCATTTGTCAAAATCAATTTCAACAGCGAACTGTCGTTTACAAGTCGTGCTACCAGTGCCACACCTAACATTCAAACATAACATTCCTCTGTCTCCAATTCCAAATGGCGACTGTTGCATACTTTTTGAAAATCTATACTATTTTCCAGTCCTTGTTCTCGCAGCCTTCTATTTTTGCATATTAATCTTTGATAATATAGTATAGTGTGATGTACACTTGCCTGTCTCGTGATCTTTTGAGTGTCACATTTCTGATTTACTGACACTTGAGCATCGCAATGTTTGCTTGCTCTTTGTCATCATATTAATTGATTTGCTCATATTGCTTAGCTAACAAATCCACTTGGCTACAAAATTCAGAGTAGACCTTGAACCAATTAAACAGCATAAAACAGTAAATCAGATGTTTGCCATTTTTTCCATTCGATCTTCTGATAAGGTTGTTTTGATGAAATGTTTAAACTTGTCTTTTTGTCAGAGTAACTTCATTAAGGTTTTTACTCAAGGCCTCAACCTCTCAAAGGCTGAACTTTCCCCATTGCAAAAGGGTCAGCTGAAGGGAGATAGCATAATCTTGTGTTTCTGCAATATGCATAATTTCCCAGCATGTATCAGCAGAATTCTCTGCCAGTGGAAAGGTACAACTCGTGGTATAAAACAATGAGAGTTTGAGATTTCCAAATAATTTGAAAATTAGCTACAGAATGATTTTTTTTCTTCAGTTTGTTTCAGATTTATCAACTGCTTAATTTTTTAGTTCACAACATGCAAGTCAACTAGCCACCAGAGAGACACACAGAGAGGGGCTTTACCACCACTCTGTTTTAAAATTGTTTCTGAATACTATGGTATTAGGTTATGATTGATTAATTTTTCTCAATTTCTTTCATCATGGTGTAAAATGATTTTTGAACCTTTTTCTGTAAATACTGGAATCTAATTCTGCAAGCATATCAGATAAATGTTGCTATGGCTAGCATTGCGTCGTTTATACTTCTAGATGAAAAACATGTTGATTAATGCCACTCTGAGGTGAAAGGAAGGAAAGAGAATTTTGGAATCTATTTGAACAAAATATTTCAGATGAGCCACCACAATATTGCCAAATTCTAGAATTCCTACCCCAGGTTTGCCCAGCCCAGCCCAACCCAACCCAACCCAACCCAACCCAACCCAACCCAACCCAACCCAACCCAACCCAACCCAACCCTACTCTACTCCTCTAACCTACCACGTGCTGTTAGATGCCAGATATCTACCTGCAACCCACCATTTTGCTGTATTTTTAGGCTTTAAAAGGGGTGAGAGAAAATTTGGTCTCTGTTATAAGGAAAAGTGGAAGTTAATCCCCAAAATATTAACATTCCTAGAATGCCATGTAATAAAAATGTGGTTTGACTTGTCTAATCACAAAATTAGTGGCCCTGATGGTATATTAAGTGTTACATGGCAAAACATTCTTTTGCTACATAACTGTGCCTCTTCTGATTCACGCTATCCAATCTTTTGTCTTTGTGGGCTACATTGCTACATAGTAGAGCTTCAGGGCCACACGCACTTTATTTTCCACATTCCCATTAATTAACATATTTTGGAATTCTGATTGAGCCCTTAATCATTTTTAAGACAACAACAACTTGTATTTATATAGTGCATTTAAGTGTGAAATGTCCCAAGGTGCTTCACAGGATTATTGAGACACAAAATTTGACACTGAGCCACAGAAGGAGAAATTAGGGAAGGTGACCAAAAGCTTGGTTAAAGAGGTTGACTGTTTCCAGACATTGAAGCAATAGCCTCCTTCAAAAGCTTGGACTTGACACTTTTTGCATAGTGCCTTGACACTTTCAAAGCAGCCAATGCAGTCTGAGCATGTATGCTTTGTTTAATTTCCAGTGATGCAACAGTAGTATTTAGTCCATCCCACTGCTAGAATGTTTGATTTCAGCATTTTGATTGGTTGTCTTTCAAAATCACTGTAGAAAAACTGGACGACAAATTTTAAAAACTTTATTCAGTTAGTGTTTATTACGATTGATTTTCAAAATAGGTTTGTGAAAAAACATATGCTTCAAAATGGTAGACTGCACCATTTACACACCTGTTGCAGCTTTGAATTATGAACACAATTTTTATGGTTAGAAAAAGTCAAATTGTCTAAATATTTTTCAATATAAGCTATATGCATTTGCGTAGTTTTCAACTAAACGTCTAAATAAAAGCTGTTCACTTATGCTTAGTGTATTAAAACCGAGAGACCTGAGTTTTTGCTTATCCTAATTGGAGTTCTTTTAATAAAACAAATACATTACATTTGAAATGATTCTCAGGGTAACAGGTTCTCATTATCATCTGTGTTTTGCAAATTAGAAAACTTTAAGATTCTAATTTAGTGGAAGTGGAGACAAACACACAGACTTGAATCCAGGAGCCAATCATAAAACGTTGAATTCGGAGTTGAGATCTTTTTGAAACTTATGAACTGGTGCTGCCAAACTGGGGACAACTGTCCTGACTAAGCATGTTGTCAGGCCTTTGCCCTGCAGAGTCAACAAATCCCAGGAATCCAGCAGTGATTCAAATCCCACATATCATCCTCCATTTTCGCCAAATTCTTGGTAGCTCTACCACCTCAATGGTAGGAAATTCCAACTAAGCCCCACCTCCTCCCCAATACTGCTAAATACCAGGTACATAACTCCACTAAATAGTCATCCTCGATTTCGAGAGACTGCCTTTGATGATGACATAAATCCAATTGGTATATGTTCATTCAATTTTGCTCTGTCTTCAGTTTTTAAAATGGTAATGGGGATAATTGAAGTATGACATTTACAGTTTTCCCAGAATAATGGACACAATTCTCAAATTTGAACATCCAAAATACCATGTAATGGGGGTCTGGAACTTGCTGCCTGAAAGGTGGTAGAGGCAGAAACCCACACCACATTTTTAAAAATTACTTGGATGTGCATTTGAAGTGCCGTAACCTACAGGGCTATGGACCAAGAGCACAAATGTGGGATTAAGCTGGATAGCTTTTTGTCGGCTGGTGCGGACATGGTGGTCCGAAATGGCCTCCTTCAGTGTTGTAAATTTCTATCATTCTATGAATTGAAAATCTAATTTGATAGTCACTGTAAATCAGTGGCTCTTGTTATCCCTGACATGGCATATGTCGGCCCAAAATTTGATGTCAAATTAACAGCGAGGCTGATGGCCTCATGGTTATTTATGCGCAAATGCCACAGCAACTTCAGATGAGGGCAGATGCACGATTAAGCTGGGAAATCAAAAAGTCGCTGTCAGAGATCATCACATCATCATAGGCAGTCCCTCGGGATCGAGGAAGACTTGCTTCCACTCTTAGCATGAGTTCTTAGGTGGCTGTACAGTCCAATACGAGAACCACAGTTTCTGACACAGGTGGGACAGATAGTCGTTGAGGGAAAGGGTGGGCAGGGAGCCTGGTTTGCCGCACGCTCCTTCCGCTGCCTGCGCTTGATTTCTGCATGCTCTCGGCGACGATACTCGGAGCTCAGCGCCCTCCCGAATGCACTTCCTCCACTTAGGGCGGTCTATGGCCAAGGACTCCCAGATGTCAGTGGGGATGTGGCACTTTATCAGGGAGGCTTTGAGGGTGTCCTTGTAACGTTTCCTCTACCCGTCTTGGACGAGTTGCGAGTAGAGCACTTGCTTTGAGAGTCTAGTGCCTGGCATGCGAACTATGTGGCCTGCCCAGTGGAGCTGATCAAGTATGGTCAGTGTTCAATGCTGGGGATGTTGGCCTGGACGAGGACGCTTATGTTTGTTCATCTGTCCTCCTAGGGGATTTGCAGGATCTTGTGGAGACATCGCTGGTGGTATTTCTCCAGTGACTTGAGGTGTCTCCTGTACATGGTCCACGTCTCTGAGCCGTACAGGAGGGTGGGTATTACTACGGCCCTGTCGACCATGAGCTTGGTGTTAACTGCACAAACGGCATCTTGCTGTCTGGCTCCCCATTCAAATGCATTGAGCGGTTTGAAGCTACAGTAGATATGAAGTAAATTCACCACAGAAAGTTAAGTCAAGTCATTTCAAGTCTTAAGTACCCTTTTAACAAAAGTGTTCATTGCTGCCAGTCAGCCTCTCTGCCACTGACAACTAACTATTACAGGTGTTGAGTCTTATTCCTTATTATATTTCAGGTTTTAATGGTTGTTGGTGTAAAAAAGTTTTTGTTTGCTTTATTGCTGCCTTTTTTCCCCCTCAATCCAATCTCACTGAAGAATTGTGATTGTATCATCATCATAGGCAGTCCCTCGAAATCGAGGAAGACTTGCTTCCACTCTAAAAGTGAGTTCTTAGGTGACTGAACAGTCCAATATGGGAATTACAGTCTTTGTCACAGGTGGGACAGGCAGTCGTTGAAGGAAAGGATGGGTGGCAAGACTGGTTTGCTGCATACTCCTTCCGCTGCCTGCACTTGCTTTATGCATGCTCTTGGTGACTAGACTCGAGGTGCTCAGCGCCCTCCTGGATGCTCTTCCCCCACTTAGGGTGGTCTTTGGCCAGGGACTCCCAGGTGTTGGTGGGGATGTTGCATTTTATCACGATGGCTTTGAGGGTGCCCTTGAAACGTTTCCTCTGCCCGGGGCTCGCTTGCAATGTAGGGGTTCCGAGTAGAGCGCTTGCTTTGGGAGTCTTGTGTTGGGCATGCGGACAGTGTGACCTGTCCAACGGAGCTGGTTGTGTGGTCAGTGCTTTGATTCTGGGGGATGTTGGCCTGATCGAGGATGCGAACGTTGGTGCGTCTGTCCTCCCAGGGGATTTGCAGGATCTTGCGGAGGCATTGTTGATTGTTTGAGGAGATACACAGTTACTTGCCCTGTTCCCTCAGATCTCAGATGTTCTGTAGAGTACGCCGTGCTGTATCCATCTCGTACTCCCAGCAGCTTGCAACGCAAAAAATCATGGAGATTAAATGCGCAAGGACAAGCCTAACTAACTCCGGGTGCTGTTTGTTGGCCGGTTGCAACAAATTCGGGGCCATAATATCCTCTTACTCCCTTTGGCATTTACTGGCATAATATAAAAGCACCTATTTTCTGCCAGTCACATTTCTGTCATACTCAGGAAAAAAAAGCATAAACAAACATTGAAACACCATACTGGAACCAGAATATCTTCTGGTTGAATTCATCCAGTGTTTACATAATCAGATTTTAAAGCCTTAAAGGGACACACTCTGATACTTGAGAAGAATAACGTGTTTTGTTTTACATAGCACATTCTCTGACTTATTGTAAAAAGCAATGAGATTTGCTAGGAATTTAAAGAACAGTATGTTTGCTGCACATTTCCTGACTGTTGCACTGAAAATATTTGTCACAGTTTAATAAAAATAAAACGAAGGCTGTCACTTGGAAATTAAGACATTCCCCAATAATTGAAAAAACTAACACAGGAGTCAGAATGTCACTGACTGACCTTAATAATCAAACTTTTAGAACAAAAAAGAGAAAGCCAGGATTCTGATTAGCTTGGCGAGCATTTAAAGTCTGAAGTAGGCTTGAGTTGAGGCAGAAGGTCGTGCTCCTTATTCTGTGAGGATTTGAGGTTTTTTTTGATGGAAAAACTTTCAAACAAACTGGAGTTTGAATTCTTTGTTTTAGTTCTGAGAATTTATTTACAATATTAAACTTCTATTGGAAGGAGTTCAGTTAGGGGATGCGGATTCTTTTTCCCTCAATCTGTTTTTACACTGATGCGAACACCTTGCCTTTTCTGTAAAGGACCTTTATTGAAGATTCTCTGGTCGGGACTTGTCAAGACAAAGGAACACTCTCAATCAGCGCCTGTTTACCTTCCCCTGGACAAGCCCTTTTCAGTGCGAAAAGCACAGTAGATATACATTTTCAAAACAGAACACATTTGATTAACACTTGGTCTATCCAATCCCTTTCTGCCTCCCCCCCCCCCCCCCCCTGGAGTACGTCCAATGGCAGGCAAGAAAGTCTCCCAATTAGGGCTGGTGTCAGGTAGGTTAGTTATAGCTTTGCTACACTGTCTTCCCTTATCAGTAAAGAACCCAATTAGTTTCTCTTCCTCCTTATCAGTAGAAGCTATTACTTTTCCCTTCCTATCTAGGATTGCTTTCTTTCTTTGTGCTGCCTTGGGCTTTCTCATGACCCGTGTCTAACCTCAACTTCAACTCTTAGTAACCCCTTTTTTTCTGTTGGTTCTGCAGTTGTCTGCATCTTGACCATTTCTTTAGCTATTTTCCCATGATTCCCTATCTCCATCCTTTTGCCACCTTCTCTAGCCATCTACCACTTTCGCAACCCTTTTACACATTCTCGTTCCCCCCTTTTATCATTCTATGATAACCCTGGTGCTTATTCCAGGAGTATCGCGTTTAGCTGTGCGCATTCTCTTTCCTGATCCTCCTTGTTGTCTGTGAGTCTGCCTCGAGCCTCTTCGCAAGGTCTTATCAATGTCTGTTTAGGTTCTCACATCGTATCCTGTCGAAATATTATTGAATTGATAACTTCTGGAGCCTTGGTACAAGGCCGAAGAGAAGCCTTTTACCTCCTTATGGGCCAGTGCAGGAACCAGCACTTTAACCCTTGTCCCACTGGTACCCCTAATGCCAAATTTTTCTCTTAATTTTCCCCCCTTTTGGCCCGTGGCTATATTTCCCAATAACTATCTCCCTGTAGGCAAGTTCCAGATAGGTTCGTTCACCTGGGTGGCCATCTCCCAAGCTTTGGGACCTCCTGAAACCTTCCCACAGAGTTATATAAGGTAAGTCCTTCCTGTAGGATTGCTTAAATTTTCATCCCTTATGGCCTTAATCATAGTGCGTGCCCTGACTTATCGTTTGGCCTGTTTAATTTGTGTACATGTTAATCCCATCATGACCATCAGAACCAGATACTATTACTACAAGTACATGTGATCTTATCCATGGGTGAATTTGAATATTAAGCCCAATGTCCCACAGCTTTGAGTACCAGGGCTGATCAGCCAGAATTCCGTTAGTGTCCCTCTGTAAGTTGTCTATTTTTTCCATCAGCTGGACATACTGTCGTCTTTGATTCTGGATTCCTTGCACCAAATGTAATTGTTCCTCATTTAGTTCCGGTATCTGTTTGCCTTGCGGTTCCCATACCGCCTCTTCGTACCCTTCTCGGAGGGTATCCGTGATTGTTCCGCCGATGATTTCCGTTGTCTCGGGATGTATATGATATCCGACTATGTCTATTTCTCCCTTGGGTCTGAAGCAGAAGTTAGAAGTAATGAGGACACGGGGTGACTCCTCCCCTGGTCTTAATGGTTAAGTTGGCTGCCCCCGTGCTCACGCATCACTCTCCGTTCCCTTGCGGGGCAGCGATGGTCTCAAGATCGTGTTCGAGAGGAGTGATACTCAGCATGCATCCATTTGTTTGGTGGAATCTGCAATCATCATTCGTCATTCATGGTGTACCTCGACATAAAACCACTTGGTTAATTTTATAGCAGTCAGTTATACCAATGCCTTTGGCACTATTGTTAATTTTAATAACCCGTCTGGCAGGTTGATGGTAACGTAACCGAGTTTGGTTTCTCACTTCACCAGTATTATCGATCTGATATAAGGGGTCTCCCTTTGTTACATCATACTGTGGTATGGACAACACAAATCCGATCATATTCACCCGCCCAGTAATACATCTGAATTTCGGCACTCATGCGTGACTATTCCTTCGTACCTCGCATGTGTTATTCATTTTTTTATCTAGAGTCCAATTGTTAAGTATGCTGTTCGGAATCCAATCTGGTATGTCTCCATTCTGGAGTTGCTCCAAATTATGTTGTACCTCACTTAATATCCAGGCCCCATACCCGGAGCAAACTATCTCAGCCTGTAATCGTTTACTTATATCTTTCCCCATTGCGTGGATCAATTTTATTGTCTTGGCATTTCGGCAATGTATGGGCCACTTGTAACCGTTCCCCTTCCGTGCCATCTCCCCACTGCGCATGTAGGGCTTGGTTATCCAAGTCCCTCCCCAATAAACCACTCAAGACTACGCCATTAAGTTGTTAACCCGGTCGTATATTGCCTTCAGGCCTATGGAATTCATCGTCATAACCCCTGCCGCATAACCCGTGCCTAGCATTTCCAGTATTCCCCTTTTTTTTTCCGACCTTGCCCTGTTCCATTTCTAATATTAAATCTCAGGGTAGTGGGTTCCGGGCCTTCGAGGATCCGTTGTGCCAGGTTCTGGTATAGACTTATAGTTTCATTCCCACAGAAGCTAGAAAAAATTATATCCATTAGGTTTAGGATAAGTAGTCGCTGACGCACCCCAAATTATATCCTTTCTTTAGATTCTTTTATTACTAGCCCCCCCCCCCCTTTGCTCCGTTCTCTTCCCACCCTTCTGTTCTTGCGGGGTGGATTTGGCTGCTTGTTTGCAGCTTCGCCCGCCCAGGCATGAGCTTCTAGAACTGAAATTCCGTCCAGTTGGATTTCTGCGCCCTTCCCCTTTTGGTCCTATGAACTTGCTTCTGTCCTCGGAATCTACTGGCGCCAATGGCATCGGCAGCCTGCTGCATTACAACCTCACTTAATACATAGCCATGCGTTAAAATAAGTTCTGTCCTTGCTCCAGTCCTTGGCTGCTGGGTTGCATATTTCGGCAGTCAAATTAAACAAAGCTAGTTCGTGTAGTTGTGTCTTTCCTGCGTGTGCTATATCTCTCGTAGTCCATCTGTATTACCCAGTGCCTGCGTGGGCCTCAAGGTCCCCAGTATCCTGAGTCTCCAGAGTCGAAGTAGCTGTTACGGTCCCATCTCGGTGAGTGTTTTATCTGCAAATTTTAAACAGATAGCTTGGTCGTCACCAGGTGTTAGGTTCTGGTCTACTCATCTTTTATCCATGCATGTTGCGGTCACTCTGTGAAATCGGAGGTAAAGTTAGGTTGGGTTTGTAGACTACACTTGCCCACCGTGGGGTACATTGGCTCTATTGCCATAGGTGATGGTGCTATGGCTGTGCACTGCACTATCCGTCTGGCCCCGTTTTTTAAAATCTCTTCCAGCTTATTTATCTTAGCTTTTAACTCTTGAATTTGTTTTGTTTGAGTATCTTTCTTTTATTTGTATCAGGCGAGTATTATTACATAGGCTAGTTCTGTTTTTATTTTTATTCTGACTATCGCACCATTTCCTCTGTTAGGTGAGTCTTTTTTTTATTCTATTAAGAAATCCTAATTAATAATGTCCAGTATAAAACAGCTGTCAATGGAAAGGGTTAACTCCTTTACAGGTTTGTAAGAAAGCCTGATGTCATTACGTGACTTCATGTAATCATCCGAAAAATTCTTTTTTTTTTAAGTCTTTGTGCCGTTTTTAACAGTTTAAAAAAAGCAGAAATCATTAGTAAAGCTGTCATAATAAAAGTCTTCTCATCAGGGATGACGGCATTTTAGAGTAAACTCCAATGTTTTTTTAACTTCTAATTGCCAAAGATTTTTTTTTTGATTGATTTAAAACAAGACCATACATTTTTAATAGCTATTTTGTTGACTGAAATCCAATTTTCACACACGCTGTGTACATTCTAACATTTCGTTTTATTTTACGGTCCCGTTCACTGGGCAAATCTTGTGTTTTATTCCTCTCTCGGCACAAAATCTAAACATCTGTGCCAGTTCCATTTTCTATAAGAATTTTAAAATTCAGTAAGATTCTCTAATTCCCAGTTTTTTTTCTGTGCTGAGTTTGCATAGCTTAGATCTTTTCTCCTCGTTATTTTCAAAACCCTCCTGCTTGTTTAGACTGTTCGGGACTTTTCTTGATAAACAACGTCCATTTTGGAAATCTTTCAAACTGGAGTGAAACTTTCTCATAATTTAAAATCATTATCACTGTATAGTGTCTTTTACCTCTTCCAATTTTTTTTTCCTTTTCCTAATTAAACCAATATCTTTTTTACAGCAAACATCAACTAGTATTTAGTAAGTTATGTCTTTTTCCACCACAAACACATTTTTTTCAGTGACTTATTTATTACGTTACATCTTTTTTTTCAGATCTCCTTTCTTCAAATTAGGTTTTGTATTTTACACGGAGGGCTCGTGACTCCATAAATTAATTTAAAATCATTTGTTTACTTTCAAAGTGGCGTCTTTATCTTTTTCTTTTCTCCATAACTTGAATGGAGTCCAGCAATTAGGCTTTGAGGGTTGCTTTTCGTTATCTCAAAATGCTCCAGTTTCAAAGTCGTTAAAATGTCTCTTCTAAACTGCTAAAGCTTGCTGTTTTTAACATTTTTCAAAAGTCCCTTTTACACCTTCGCGGATAGCTCGCCACTCGCCCAGGAGTTTGACCTGATCCCTGAAGGTATTTCTAGATTTTTTTTCTTTAAGAGATCAGATTTAATTTAATAATTTCTTTTTTGAATCCACCTCAGTATTTTGCTGTGCCTTCTCTGAATATCTCAAAATCCCAATTCAAACTTTGTAATTTCAATCTTTATTTAAAACCTTTTTTTTTGAGCGAGAAGCTTTTTTTAAAACGCATTCTTTATCTCATTCCAAGACGAAATTTATGTCTTTCAACCCAATGTAATCAATCATTGCATGTTTTCTTTCGACAAGTAAGTGAGCGTGTCAAATAATTTCTTTTTTTTTCAACCACCGGGACCATGTATTTTTTCTTTTACTCAACAAACCTATCCTTTGTGCATTTCCTAGCTCCGTAACTTATCATCCGAATAAATCGACACCTGCGTTTCTAACTTAAAATGTCTTAAAACTTCCCACATACAGGACAACACTACAAAGGGTTGAAAAAACTTTCACTCTGTTTGGAGAAGTGGGTGGAGCTAAAATAAGCAAACAGCTGCTTCACTCCTTCAAACAGGCTTTTTTAAAAAAACATGAAAATTCACTCCGCAGTCAAAAAATCACACAAGTACTCTCATTCAAAAACAGACATTCACAAAAGTCTCTCCTCATTCAACAAAGCTTATTAATTAAATTTTTTTCTTTGGCCGGCTCTATTTTTGGATCCATGATTGCCCAATTTTATCCTTACACAATTCCTCGCGTCGCCCCGTGATTTAGTTTTACACAATTTCCCTTTTCTTCCGCGTCGCCCCGCTGTTTTCCTATTCGTGTCGCCGCGCGATTGTCTATTTCCCTATCCTCCACGTCGCCACGCGGTTCTCCTATTCGCGTTGCCGCGCGATTGTCTATTTTCCTATCCCTCCGCGTCGCCGCGCGATTGTCTATTTCCCTATCCCTCCGCGTCGCCGCGCGATTATCTATTTCCCTATCCCTCCGCGTTGCCGCACGGTTCGCGTCGGCGCGCGATTATCTATTTCCCTATCCCTCCGCGTCGCCGCGCGGTTCGCGTCGCTGCGCGATTTAAGTCCAATCAGCGCCTAGACGGACTAAGTGATATACAAAGTCGACGTCGTACCTGACTTGGACACTTATTTCCTAAGTTAAAAGGTATTCGCCAGATTGACCTGGATCTCGTTCAGACGCTACCTGAGAACCAGCGAGTGGCCAAACTTTCCTCAGACTTTTGGAACTGAAGGAAACTGAAGTATTTTAAAGGGTACTCACTCCAGTGGGCAATTACCTCCCGTCTCGTCCAAGGCTAGTCTGGCTTTTAATTCGCAAGCTTTCGGCAGCAGTCCGTTGAGATCCCACTTCTGACACCAAATGTGAATACGGATTCTTTTTCCCTCAATCTGTTTCAGCGAAAACACTGACGCGAACACCTTGCCTTTTCTGTAAAGGACCTTTATTGAAGATTCTCCGGCTGGGATTTGTCAAGACAAAGGAACACTCAATCAGAGCCTGTTTACCTTCCCCTGGACAAGCCCTTTTCAGCGCGAAAAGCACAGTAGATATACATTTTCAAAACAGAACACATTTGATTAGCACTTGGTCTATCCAATCCCTTTCTGCCTCCCCCCCCCCCCCCCCCGAGTACGTCCAATGGCCGGCAAGAAAGTCTCCCAATTAGGGCTGGTGTCAGGTAGGTTAGTTATAGCTTTGCTACACTGTCTTCCCTTATCAGTAAAGAACCCAATTAGTTTCTCCTCCTTATCAGTAGAAGCTACTACTTTTCCCTTCCTATCGAGGATTGCTTTCTTTCTTTGTGCTGCCTTGGGCTTTCTCATGACCCGTGTCTAACCTCAACTTCAACTCTTGGTAACCCCTTTTTTTCTGTTGATTCTGCAGTTGTCTGCATCTTGACCATTTCTTTAGCTATTTTCCCATGATTCCCTATCTTCATCCTTTTGCCACCTTCTCTAGCCATCTACCACTTTTGCAACCCTTTTACACATTCTCAGGGACACCTGTGATTTGCAGTGACTGGTATTTTATTTTCCATTCCAACAGGGAACAAAGATTGTTCATTGAGAATCTATTTCTTTCTTCAATTGAAAAGTTGAAAATTGTGTTTAAAATCTTTGTTAAACATTTTGGGGGTTAAGGGAATGTAATTAAAACTGGGTGAACCGTTGAGCATTTAATGAGGTAACTTGGTAATTTTTGTTTAAGACTGCATAAGTTTCCACGATCAATAATTACTTTAAGGCATAATATAAAGACAGTATCTGGCTTTGTATGGGGAAGGGTATACCTGATGGTACAAAAGGAGCTGCAAATAGCTTGGGGCTTAACTCTGGTGGATGGGTTAGGCCTGATGGGGGACAAGGGTAGTTTGGGCACGTTCTCTTGAACTACCACTCCCACACCGCTGCTAGACCCTGATTGGTCCCAAATACTGGCAGATCTTAGCGCCCAATTCTGGTGTGCTCTGCTACCCTCTCTTTCTCTCCCCCCCCCCCCCCCCCAAACCTCCTTCACTGTGCAGCTGGACCCCAGGAACTAACGCACCCAGATCCTTGAACCACCGATGCTCTCAAATCCCATGGAACATAGAAATTGCAAGACAATAAAAGACCACTGTTCATCTGGTTTGCTTTCCAACATCCTGGTAGCTGCACAGTACAATGATGATGGAGTTGTTGGCTAATCATAGCAATTAATCTCTATCAATTGATCCACAACAGACCCAGACATGAGGTGAAGAAGACACTCATGGCAGAAAGCTTTGGGAACCATAGGTCCAAGTCAACTGTTCCTCCGAAGCATGCTGCACTTGCCATATTTCATGTCTCAAATTACTCGTATTCTATATCCCAAAGTATTTTCTGAAAGAAATCTATTTAGATTGTATTTGAATGAATCACTACGAACTGCTTCCACCGTCTTCCCTAGGGACCTTGTTCAATAGATTGACCATTCATTTTCAGAAATCTAGTTTCCACCGATAGTTTTGAATTTAAACCCCATTAAAATCAGGCCGTCTCCTCTGGTTCGACTGTTCTGAAGGTGAAGCAGCTCGTCATGGTCTACATGGCCTTGCCAGCGAAGCTCACATCCCGTAAATAATTTAAAAAAAAATTACAAAAGCAAAATAATGCAGATGCTGGAAATCTGAAATAAAAACAGAAAATGTTGGAAATACTTAGCATGTCAGGCAGTATCTGTGGAAAGAGAGGAACAGCGTTAACATTTCAGGTCGATGACCTTTTGCCGGAGGTAAAATTATCTAGTTCCTTTAGAATCCTAAAAACAGCAATCATATTTCCATTAAGAACATGCCCAATTTATGAAATCACACCATCATCCAGCCCCTCCATCTTAATTATTCAGGTTGTTCTCTTCTGTAACCTTTCAGTAGCTGTGATATTCATTTTGTACTGCGGCAATAGGAACTGTACACAGTATTCCAAGTGCGGTTGCACCAATGATTGACTGACACTTCATAAATCAGGACCCCCAGATCTGTCATTTTCTATGCGCATTGTTTTCTTTCCATTTCAGTAATACAGGTGCAACTTCCCGAATCCGGACTTCTAAAAACTGGACATTTTGGCGATGAGCGGCAAGCTGCGAGGTTCGAAATCCGGCAAAACCCGAAATCCGGCACGGATTCGATCCCAAGGATTCCGCATTTCAGACTACTGATTTTCTTGTCTGAAATCTGGAAAAACCCAAAAACCAGCATGAACTCAGTCCTGAGGATTCTGGATTTCAGAGGTTGTACATGTAGTACTTTCCTGGATTTTTTTTTCCCATCTGAAGCAATTTGCATTTCTGCACATAGAATTTCATCTGCCATTTGTCTGGCCAATTCCCAAGTCGTCAAATCCTCTGGTAGCTTATTCTGTTCAGCTTTGATGTTTACTACCTTTATTAACTTTATATCATCTGCAAATATAACTCTTGTGCTTGTAACACTTAGCTCCAGATCATTCATGAAGATAGTAAAGAGGTCCCAAAACAAGCCGCTGTACCACTACCCTCTGCGATCTATTGATCAACCAATTATGCATCCAGGTCATATTCCCAGTGCGGTGCTTCCATATCTCATGACCACCCCAATGCTTGCAGATCCTCTGACTGCCCCTCAACCCCCTGTCAGCAATCCCAGGATCTGCTTGTGTTCCCAAAAGCCCTATCTACAAAGTATCCAGAATCATGGATCCCTCTCCTATTCCCTGGCACCCCCTTCAAATTACTGCTAAACTCAAATGCCCACCCCATTATTGCCAGACTCCAGACACTACCCAATGCTTCTTGATCCCAGGAGGGCTCCCACTGCTATTAAATTATGGCCACTAATGCCACTTGGCATCACACCCCTGTTCTCCTAAAACCTCCATCAATATCAGCTATACCACTGGAAACTTGCGAGTATCTATTTATATCTTGTGCCTGGTAGTGCCTTTTTCATAACACCAAGCTGATCATCAACCTAAAGCCTGAAACTTTGAAGCACTTCCAACTGCCCACTGATATCAACAGTAGGCAAATAGCTACAATTGCAAGAATTTGACTAGAAAAAGAGAACAGGCCTGGTTAACAGCTAAACACAATTGTGCCTCATATACAAGGCTACCAGTTAGCAACACTAGAAGATCCACTAGTACAGCATAAATGTCAAAGTTCAAAACTGGGATTTGTACTATATGATGCAGTGGTGATTGAGCCATGAGCTTAAAGGGTCAAAAATGAAAATGGCATATTGTTCATGTATTGAGTGCTTTATAGCTTTGTAAGTCACATGTTATGTTCCACATAATTCATAATTGTTTCTAAGATTTTGATGAATGTGATGGTAGCCGTCCTATCTGGCTGTTACCCGATGTTCTGTGTTGCATTTTAAAAAGATGAAGCATTTGTGCAGGTAATGCATGGATATTTTATAAAAATTTGAAAATTCAATTCTTAAACATTCCGACTATAATCTAGAAGCTTCAAGTTTTAAAATATTCTGCAGTGAAAATGTCTGATGTCCCGATCACATCAATCTTCACTGCTCCAGTAGTAAAATATCTTCCTAATTTGGCAACAGTAAAATTGCACTGTACAGAAGTTGTGCACACTTGCCTGTACTGACATCTAATTCAGTGCAGGAGAGGAGAGACCGATGGACACTCGGATTTAAGATTATGGAACATGTTTGAATGTGGACTATATCTTGTACAATTAAATAGTGAAAAAACTGAGGTAACAGCTGTGGAAGTTGTCTCAGTGCATTGCTGTTTCTGCTGAGTAGGTGGAGATTGACTGCTGTATTTCTGTTCATAAGAACATAAGAAATAGGAGCAGGAGTAGGCCATATGGCCCCTCGAGCCTGCTCCACCATTTAATACGATCATGGCTGATCCGATTGTGGACTCAGGTCCACTTCCCTGCCCACTCTCCATAACCCCTTATTCCCTTATCATTTAAGAAACTGTCTATTTCTGTCTTAAATTTGTTCAATGTCCCAGCTTCCACAGCTCTCTGAGCCAGCGAATTCCACAGTTCCACAACCCTGAGAAGAAATTTCTCCTCATCTCAGTTTTAAATAGGCGGCCCCTTATTCTAAGATTATGCCCCCGAGTTCTAGTCTCTCCAATCAGTGGAAACATCCTCTCTGCATCCACCTTGTCAAGCCCCCTCATAATCTTATACATTTCCATAAGATCACCTCTCATTCTTCTGAACTCCAATGAGTAGAGGCCCAACCTTCTCAACCTTTCCTCGTAAGTCAACCCCCTCATCTCTGGAATCAATCTTGTGAACCTTCTCTGAACTGCCTCCAAATCAAGTATATCCTTTCGTAAATATGGAAACCAAAACTGCATGCAGTATTCCAGGTGTGGCCTCACCAATACCCTGTACAACTGTAGCAAGACTTCCCTGCTTTTATACTCCATCCCCTTTGCAATAAAGGCCAAGATTCCATTGGCCTTCCTGATCACTTGCTGTACCTGCATACTAACTTTTTGTGTTTCATGCACAAGTACCCCCCAGGTCCCACTGTACTGCAGCATTTTGCAATCTTTCTCCATTTAAATAATAACTTGCTCTTTGATTTTTCCTGCCAAAGTCATGACCTCACACTTTCCAACATTATACTCCATCTGCCAAATTTTTCCCCACTCACTTAGCTTGTCTATGTCCTTTTGCAGATTTTTTTGTGTTCTCCTCACACATTGCTTTTCCTCCCATCTTTGTATCGTCGGCAAACTTGGTTACGTTACACTCAGTCCCTTCTGCCAAGTCGTTAATAAATTGTAAATAGTTGGGGTCCCAGCACTGATCCCTGCGGCACCCCACTAGTTACTGATTGACGACCAGAGAATGAACCATTTATCCCTACTCTCTCTCTCTCTCCTGTTTGTTAGCCAATCCTCTATCCATGCTAATATATTACCCCCAACCCCGTGAACTTTTATCTTGTGCAGTAACCTTTTATGTGGCACCTTGTCAAATGCCTTCTGGAAGTCCAAATACTCTTGATGGGAGGAGATTGTTGAAGGGTTTTTTGCATGGTGGGGGTTGATCTCTGCCCATGTGCTGGAAGTAGAGTATTAATGGCCTAATTACAGTTCATTGGGTGGGTGAGTGAAAGAGAACACTTGATTTTCTGTCCATTGGAGTAGCTGCTAAGATATTGGCTTGATTTTTGGGGTGAGATTGTGCCATACGTTTTGCTCAGTGTGGGGAGGAACTTTGCTCAGTATGATTTCAGTGGTGACAGGGTTGAAGATAAGGAAGGTTTCCTCACATCTGCCCAAGGTTCTTCGAGTTTCTTAATTTGGCTCATGGTGGAGGCCAAACAGTTATTGCTTTGGTTTGTGGGATTTGTCACGAATGCGCCCTTAAGTGTGATGTGGTTCAGCTTGATGTGTTTCAGCTTTGCTGGGGGCTATGAGTGCAAAGCATCTGTGCTCATGGTGAGGTTGTGGTGAGTTTGATGCTGGACTGCATGTGTGCTCTGATGGGAAAGGTATAAAGGCACAGGACTTGTCCTTGCTCAAAGGTGGGTGGGGGTGCTTGGCATTGACCTTGATGGCTGCTCATTATTGATGGGGGGAGAGAAGTGTTGATGCTGCCCTCAATTGCTGCTCGGAGGGGAGGGTTTGATGCTAGCTTCAGCCATTTCTTGGGGTGGGGGGCAGTGCGATGTATGTTCATTGTGGTGAGGTTTTTCATCAGTGGGGGAAATGTAGATTACTATTTAAGTGTTTTAAGTGTGGACAAGAGAGTGCCTGCTCTCTGCTTCAGCTAATGAGCTGCTGAATCCCTCATCCACGCCTTTTGTTGCCTCTAGACTTGACTATTCCAATACCGGTCTTTCATCTCCCACCCAACATAAACTTAAGCATATCCCAAAACTTGGCTGACGATATCCTAACTCTCACGAAGTCCTCTTCGCCCCATCACCCTGCGAACACTGACCTACATTGACTCCCTGTCCAGCAACGCTTCATATTCAAAATTTTCCTCCTTGTGCTCAAATTCCTCCATGGCCTTGCCCCTCCCTATCTCTGTCACCGACCAACTTCTCATCCATGGTGATTTCAACATCCATCTCAATTCATCGTGCTCTTTCTTTGAGTTTACTGCCCTCCTATCCTCCCTTAAATTCTCCCTCGAGGTAAGCTCCCCACCCATATTTGCGGCCACCCCCTTGAACGTACCTTCTCGCATGGCCTCACTACTCCCATTGTGTCTATCCCAGTTAAGGCCAACTCTGATCACTTACTTGTATCGCCCTCCACCCATATTCCTCTTCCCCCTCCCAACCCTACTTCCTTCTGGGTCTGCCCCTGGGAAAGAAACTCTCCCAATTCAGATACAACTGCACTTTCATTATCCCACCTGCCTATCCTTTGGCCCTCCATTCACTGACATCTCTGAGCAGATCAGTAGCTATAATCACACCCTCTGATGCTGTAGTCCCCATTAAAAGCATTACTCTCTGTCATCCTGGCCGTTCCCCCTGGTACGCCCCTCATCTCTGCTACCTTAAGTCCGAGGAACACAGACTTTACCGGATTTGGCGAACAACTGATTTAGCCATTCACTACCAGATCTGACTGGACCACACAAAGCACTAGAAATATAGAAACATAGAAAATACATGCAGGAGTAGGCCATTTGACCCTTGGAGCCTGCACCACCATTCAATAAGATCATGGCTGATCATTCACCTCAGTACCCCTTTCCTGCTTTCTCTCCATACCTCTTGATTCCTTTAGCCGTATGGGCCATATCTAACTCCCTCTTTAATATATCCAATAAACTGGCATCTACAACTCTCTGCGGCAGGGAATTCCACAGGTTAACAACTCTGAGTGAAGAAGTTTCTCCTCATCTCAGTATAAATGGCTTACCCCTTATCCTTAGACTATGTCCCCTGGTTTTGGACTTCCCTAACATCGGGAACATTCTTCCTGCATCTAACCTGTCCAGTCCCGTCAGAATTGTATATGTTTCTATGAGATCCCCTCTCATTCTTCTAAACTCCAGTGAATACAGGCCCAGTCGAACCAGTCTCTCCTCATATGTCAGTCCTGCCATCCCAGGAATCAGTCTGCTGAACCTTTGCTGCAGTCCCTCAATAGCAAGAACGTATTTCCTCAGATTAGGAGACCAAAACTGAACACTCTATTCCAGTTGAGGTCTCACCAAGGCCCTGTACAACTGCAGTAAGACCTCCCTCCTCCTATACTCAAATCCCCTAAATATGAAGGCCAACATACCATTTGCCTTCTTCACCGCCTGCTGTATCTGCATGCCAACTTTCAATGACTGATGAACCATGACACCCAGGTCTTGGTGCACCTCCCCTTTTCCTAATCTGCCGCCATTCAGATAATAATCTGCCTTCGCGTTTTTGCCCCCAAAGTGGATAACCTCACATTTTTGCTTTTGCCCACTCACCAAATCTGCCCAAGTTATCCTGCAGCCTCTTGGCATCCTCCTCACGGCTCACACCGCCACCCAGTTTAGTGTCATCTGCAAACTTGGAGATATTACACCAATTCCTTCATCTAAATCATTAATGTATATTGTAAAGAGCTGGGGTCCCAGCACTGAGCCCTGCGGCACTCCACTAGTCACTGCCTGCCATTCTGCAAAGGACCCGTTTACCCCGACTCTCTGCTTCCTGTCTGCCAACCAGTTCTCTATCCACATCAGTACATTGCCCCCAATATCATGTGCTTTGATTTTGCACACCAATCTCTTGTATTGGACCTTGTCAAAACATAGAAAATAGATGCAGGAGTAGGCCCTTCGAACCTGCACCGCCATTCAATGAGATCATGGCTGAACATGCAACTCCAGTACCCCATTCCTGCTTTCTCGCCATACCCCTTGATCCCCCTAATAGTAAGGACTACATCTAACTCCTTTTTGAATATATTTAGTGAATTGGCCTCAACAACTTTCTGTGGTAGGGAATTCCACAGGTTCACCACTCTTTGGGTGAAGAAGTTTCTCCTCATCTCTGTCCTAAATGGCTTACCCCTTATCCTTAGACTGTGACCCCTGGTTCTGGACTTCCTCAACATTGGGAACATTCTTCCTGCATCCAACCTGTCCAAACCCGTCAGAATTTTAAACGTTTCTATGAGGTCCCCTCTCACTCTTCTGAACTCCAGTGAATACAAGCCCAGTTGATCCAGTCTTTCTTGATAGGTCAGTCCCACCATCCTGGGAATCAGTCTGGTGAATCTTCGCTGCACTCCCTCAATAGCAAGAATGTCCTTCCTCAAATTAGGAGACCAAAACTGTACACAATACTCCAGGTGTGGCCTCACCAAGGCCCTGTACAACTGTAGTAACACCTCCCTGCCCCTGTACTCAAATCCCCTCGCTATGAAGGCCAACATGCCATTTGCTTTCTTAACCGCCTGCTGTACCTGCATGCCAACCTTCAATGACTGATGTACCATGACACCCAGGTCTCGTTGCATCTCCCCTTTTCCTAATTTGTCATCATTCAGATAATAGTCTGTCTGTTTTTACCACCAAAGTGGATAACCTCACATTTATCCACATTATACTTCATCTGCCATGCATTTGCCCACTCACCTAACCTATCCAAGTCACTCTGCAGCCTCATAGCATCCTTCTCGCAGCTCACACTGCCACCCAACTTAGTGTCATCTGCAAATTTGGAGATACTACATTTAATCCCCTCGTCTAAATCATTAATGTACAATGTAAACAGCTGGGGCCCCAGCACAGAACCTTGCGGTACCCCACTAGTCACTGCCTGCCATTCTGAAAAGTCCCCATTTACTCCTACTCTTTGCTTCCTGTCTTGCCAACCAGTTCTCAATCCCTGTCAGCACACTACTCCCAATCCCATGTGCTTTAACTTTGCACATTAATCTCTTGTGTGGGACCTTGTCAAAAGCCTTCTGAAAGTGGGGTTACATTGGCTACCCTCCAGTCCATAGGAACTGATCCAGAGTCGATAGACTGTTGGAAAATGATCACCAATGCATCCACTATTTCTAGGACCACTTCCTTAAGTACGTACTCTGGGATGCAGACTATCATGCCCCGGGGATTTCAATCTCCACAATTTCCCCAACACAATTTCCCGACTAAAAAGGATTTCCCTCATTTCCTCCTCCTTACTAGACCCTCTGACCCCTTTTATATCCGGAAGGTTGTTTGTATCCTCCTTAGTGCCTTTGAAAGTCCAAATACACCACATCCACTGGTTCTCCCTTGTCCACTCTGCTAGTTACATCCTCAAAAATTTTCAGAAGCTTCGTCGAGCATGATTTCCCTTTCATAAATCCATGCTGATTTGGACCGATCCTGTCACTGCTTTCCAAATGCGCTGCTATTTCATCCTTAATAAATTGATTCCAACATTTTCCTCACTACTGATGTCAGGCTAACCGGTCTATAATTACCTGTTTTCTCTCTCCCTCCTTTTTTTAAAAAGTGGTGTTACATTAGCTACCCTCCAGTCCATAGGAACTGATCCAGAGTCGATAGACTGTTGGAAAATGATCACCAATGCATCCACTATTTCTAGGACCACTTCCTTATGTACTCTGGGATGCAGACTATCAGGCCCCGGGGATTTCAATCTCCACAATTTCCCGTCTAATAAGGATATCCTTCAGTTCCTCCTCCTCACTAGACCCTCGGTCCCCTAGTACATCCGGAAGGTTATTTGTGTCCTACTTTGGTTCTCTCTTCACGAAGGATTTGTTCAGTTGGTCTGCTATTTCCTTGTTCTCCATTATAAATTCACCTGAATCTGACTGCAAGTGACCTATGTTTGTCTTCACTAATCTTTTTCTCTTCACATATCTATAGAAGCTTTTGCGGTCAGTTTTTATGTTCCGGCAAGCTTCCTCTAATACTCTATTTCCCCCCTCTTAATTAAACCCTTAGTCGTCCTCTGCTGAATTCGAAATTTCTCCCAGTCCTCAGGTTTGCTGCTTTTTCTGGCCAATTTATATGCCTCTTAGATTTAACACTATCCTTAATTTCCCTTGTTAGCCACGGTTGAGCCACCTTCTCCATTTTATTTTTACTCCAGACAGGGATGTACAATTGTTGAAGTTCATCCATGTGATCTTTAAATGTTTGCCATTGCCTATCCACCGTCAACCCTTTAAGTATCATTTACCAGTCTATTCTAGCCAATTTACGCCTCATACCGTCAAAGTTACCTTTCCTTAAGTTCAGGATCCTAGTTTCTGAATTAACTGTGTCACTCTCCATCTTAATAAAGAATTCTACCATATTATGGTCACTCTTCCCCAAGGGACCTCGCACAACAAGATTGCCGATTAGTCCCTTCTCATTACACATCACCCAATCTAGGATGGCCAGCTCTCTAGTTGGTTCCTCGACATATTGGTCGAGAAAATCATCCCTAATACACTCCAGAAAATCGTCCTCCACCTCATTGCTACCAGTTTGGTTAGCCCAATCAATATGTAGATTAAAGTCGCCCATGATAACTGCTGTACCTTTATTGCACACATCCCTTATTTCTTGTTTGATGCGGTCCCCAACCTCACTACTACTGTTTGGTGGTCTGTACACAACTCCCACTAGCGTTTTCTGCCCTTTGGTATTCCGCAGCTCCACCCATACCGATTCCACATCATCCAAGCTAATGTCCCTCCTTACTATTGCATTACTTTCCTCTTTAACCAGCAATGCCACCCCATCTCCTTTTTCCTTTCTGCCTATCCTTCCTAAATGTGGAATACCTCTGGATGTTGAGTTCCCAGACTTGGCCACCCTGGAGCCATGTCTCCGTGATGCCAAACACATCATATCCGTTAACTGCTATCTGCATAGTTAATTCGTCCACCTTATTCCGAATACTCCTCTCATTGAGGCACAGAGCCTTCAGGCTTGTCTTTTTACCACACTTTACCCCTTTAGAATTTTGCTGTAATGTGGCCCTTTTTGCTTTTTGCCTTGGGTTTCTCTGCCCTCACTTTTACTTTTCTTCTTTCTATCTTTTGCTTCTACCCCCATTCTACTTCCCTCTGTCTCCCTGCATAGGTTCCCATCCCCCTGCCATATTAGTTTAACCCCTTCCCGACAGCAGTAGCAAACACTCTCCCAGGACATTGGTTCTGGTCCTGCCCAGGTGCAGACCATCCGGTTTGTACTGGTCCCACCTCCCCCAGAACCGGTTCCAATGTCCCAGGAATTTGAATCCCTCCCTTCTGCACCTCTCCTCAAGCCACGTATTCATCTGAGCTATCTTGCGATTCCTACTCTGACTAGCACTGGTAGCAATCCTGAGATTACTACTTTTGAGGTCCTACTTTTTAATTTAGCTCCTAGCTCCCTAAATTCATCTTGTCGGACCTCATCTCGTTTTTTACCTATATGCACCACGACAACTGGCTGTTCACCCTCCCCCTTCAAAATGTCCTGCACCCGCTCCAAGACATCCTTGACCCTTGCACCAGGAAGGCAACATACCATCCTGGAGTCTCGGTTGCGGCCGCAGAAATGCCTATCAATTCCCCTTACAATAGAATCCCCTACTACTATAGCCCTCCTGTGCAGCATGCCATGAACTTGGTTGCTGCTGCCCTCCCCTGATGAGTCATCCCCTCAACAGTACCCAAAGCGGTGTATCTGTTTTGCAGGGGGAATGACGGCAGGGGACCCCTGCACTACCTTCCTTCCACTGCTATTCCTGTTGGTCACCCATTCCCTATCTGGCCGTGTAATCTTTACCTGCGGTAAGACCAACTCACTAAATGTGCTATTCACGGCATCCTCAGCATCGCGGATGCTCCATAGTAAATCCACCTGCAGCTCCAGTGCCGCAACGCGGTCTGTCAGGTGCTGCAGGCAGATGCACTTCCCACACATGTAGTCGTCAGGGACACTGGAAGCACAGGAGGAGCATAACACGTGCCTGAGCTCTCCTGCCATGACTTAACCCTTAGATTAACTTAATTTGGCAACAACAATGCTAAAAGGTTACTTACTGATAAAGAAAAGAAAAAGAAAAACTACTCACCAATCACTTACTCCCTTGGCTGTGACGTTACCCTTCGATTTCTTTCTACTTTTTTGCCTCCCTGCTGCAGCTGCACCGGCTGGCCTCTTGTGTTGGGACCTTCTCGTCTGCCAATACTGCTTACTATTCCAAGATCACTCTGGAATGCAAAGATAACCCCTGGCTTCTTTTCTCTCCTGCAAACCATCTTCTTAAACCCCTGTCTCCTATACCCTCAGTTCTAACAACAAGGGGGAGGTGCTCATGGACTTTTGTCAGTAAGATTGAGACCATCCGATCAGCTGCCTCTGCCACTTCCCTCCCTTCCTCTAGCACACCAGGTTAAACCTCCTCTATGGTTTCCCCCCCCCCCCCCGCCTTAGCCTGCAACTCTCATCTTTCTCCAGTTTCTCTCCGATCTGTCCTCATGCCCTCTATGAGTTCATCTTGTCCATTAAACCCACTTCCTGCTCCCTCAGCCCTATTCCTACTAAACTGCTGACCACCCAACTTCCTTTCCTGGCTCATATGTTGGATGATATTGTTAATGGTGTTCTCTCCTCTGTCCCCCTCTCCTTCAAATCTGCCGTCATCACCATTCTTCTCAAAAAAAACAACCCTTGACCCCTCCATCCTTTCAAACTATCACCCCATCTCCAACCTCCCCTTCCTCTCAAGTTCTTGAAAGTTTTGTCACTTCCCAAGTCCGTGCCCATTTTTCTTGGAACTCCATGTTCGAATCTCCAATTAGGTTCCTGCCTCTACCATAGTACTGAAATGGCTCTTATCAAAGTCACAGATTGCATCTTTTGTGACTGACAAAGGTAAACTATCTACTCTTGTCCTTCTCGACCTGTCTGCAGCCTTCGACACAGTTGACCACACCATCCTCCTCTAACTCCTCTCCACCGTTGTCTAGCTGGGTTGGACTGCACTCGCCTGCTTCCATTCTTGTCTATCTAATTGAAGCCAGAGAATCACCTGCAATGGCTTCTCTTCGCAGTCTTACACATTTACTTCTGGTGTCTCCCAAGAATCTAACCTTGGCCCCTTTCTATTTCTCAACAACATACTGCCCGTCAGGGACATCATCCAAAAACACAGCATCAGTTTACATATGTATGCTGATGACACCCAGCTCCACCTCACCACAACCTCTCTAAACCCCTCCACTGTCTCTAAATTGCAAGACTGCTTGTCTGACATCCAATACTGGATGAGTAAAAATGTCCTCCAATTATATATTGTGAAGACCAAAGCCATTGCTTTTGATCCCCACCACAAACTCTGTTTCCTAGCCACCGACTCCATCCCTCTCCCGGGCAGCTGTCTGAGGCTGAACCAGCCGGTTCGCAACCTTGGTGTCATATTTGACCACAAATTGAACTGTCAACCACACACCCATGCCATCACTAAAACCACCTATTTCTACCTCTGGAACATTGCCTGACTCCGCCCCTGCCTCGGCTCAGCCGCTACTGAAGCCCTCATCCATGCATTTATTACAGATAAACTTGACTATTCCAACGCAGTTCTGGCTGGCCTCCCACGTTCTACCCTAGGTAAACTTGAGGTCATCCAAAACTCTGCCCGCGTCCTCACTTGCACCAAGTCCCATTCACCCACCCGCACTGTGCTTGCTGACCTACGTTGGCTCCCGGTTAAGCAACGCCTTGATTTTAAAATTCTCAACCCTGTTTTAAAATCTCTCCATGGCCTCACCCTCCCCTGTCTCTGTAATCTCCTCCAGCACCGCAACCCTCCAAGATCTCAGCGCTCTTCTAATTCTGGGCTCTTGAGCATCCCTGATTTTAATTGCTCAACTATTGGTGGCCTTTCCTTCTGCTGCTAAAGGTCAAACTCTGGAATTCCCTTCCTGAACCTCCCACCTCTCTACCTCTCTCTCCTCCTTTAAGACGCTCCTTAAAGCCTACCTCTTCTACCAAGCTTTTGGTCATCTGCCTAATATCGCCTTATGTGGCTCGGTATCAAATTTTGTTTTATAACACTCCTGTGAAGCACCATGGGATGTTTTAACTAAGTTAAAGGCGCACTATAAATACAGATTGAACCTCCCGTATCCGGCACCCTTGGGACCTGGCCTGTGCTGAATCAGGGATTTTGCCGGATAAAGGGAGGTCAGCCCTGGGGGGTTGGGTGTGGGGGAAGAAAGGTGACCTGGGGGTGGGGGGGAAAGAAAAGAGGAGGTCGGTGCTCTTGGAGAGCTGAGTGTCGGCAGGGCCCCAAAGTCGGGGTGGAGGTTGGCCGCATTCTGCATATGTGCCCCCGGCCACCAGAATCATGCCGGATGAGGGGTGGTGCCGGATAAGAGAGTCTCAGATAGAAGTTTGTTGTAACCCTTCCAGCCCTATGATCCTCTGCGATCTCTCTGCTTCTCCAATTCTGGCCTCTTGTGCGTTTCCAATTTTAATTGCTCCACCATAAGCGGCAGTGCCTTTGCTTGCCTAGGCCCTAAGCTCTGGAATTCCCTCCCTGAACCCCTTTGCGCATCGACCTCACTCTCCTCCTTTAAGACACTCCTTAAAACCTACCTCTTTAACCAAGCGTTTGGTCATCTGTCCTAATAGATAACGCTCCCGTGAAGCACCTTGAGACGTTTTACTGTATTAAAGATGCTATATAAATGCAAGTTGTTGTTGCAAGGGGATTGTGATGCTATGTCTGGCTACTTGGGGTGAGGGGTGTTGGCCTTGAAAGGGGCTTAATGTATGTGGGGAGGGGATGTTCTGGTTGGCATCTATGACTGCTCCGTTGGGGTGGGGGGTGAGCAGCGATGCATGTTCAACAACAACTTGCAATTATATAACTTAGCGAAACATCCCAAGGTGCTTCACAGGAGTGTTACCAAACAATAATTTCACAGAGCCATATGAGGAGATATTAGAACAGATTGATCAAAGAAGTAGGTTTCAAGGAGTGTCTTAAAGGAGGAAAAGGTGTAAAGAGAGGTAGATAGGTTTAAGAAGGGAATCCCAGAGCTTGGGGCCTAAGCAGCTAAAGGCACAGCTGCCAATGGTGGAATGATTAAAATCAGGGATGCACAAGATGAAACGCTGAGTAATTTGTTGAATGTACATTGGCCCTGAATTTATGGTCAGCGACGTAGCTGAGGTGTCTGCCACCGCCAGCATCCAAAGGAAATCCGCACCTGGGGTCACGTGGGGTGGTGGTCATTTCACTTCATGATTCTTAGCCAGTCGGGAAACAGGAGATTGCTGATTTGCCCACAAACTCATTTTCAAAGGCTATTAAAACCATATATGCCATTCAGTTACAGAAATGAATAGTTCATGGTACAAATAAAATAGAAATAAGTATTTACTTAGACTATTTCTGCCATAAATGCACAGAGCTTTTGCCGGGAGCAACTCATTTCCCTGAGCGGACACCAGTTTCAACAGCTGGTCGGGTGAGATGGCCTAGTCTCATCCCATCAGACTTCCAAAAGAGGTGAATTTTGACACTGTCTCCTGGCCATGGCTCACCTCAAAAAAATTGTCTGTTAATAAAACGTAGCAGTGATATTAGTCCCATTCAATTTTCTAAAGCTGTTTCTACCCAATAATCAAGATAAGATGTTACCACTATTTCTAAAAGCAAAAAAACAGCTGGGATAATGACACAATCCCTTTCAGAATGAATAACTTAATCTGCTGGAAACAAATTTGTTATGTGTGTTTATCAATACAAATTCTCTAATGGACAGAAAAGCTCCCTTGATATATAGCATATGGAAGAGAATGGGAGATTAAATACAAATTGAACTTTGTGTGTGATAGTATGTTTGGAACAGGTTTGTAATACAATTTTCTCATCTCTGCACCCCCCCCCCCCCCGGGCGTGCTATGCAACAGATTTGATGCGCCTGTTTTCACCAGACGTAAAAAATTTCAAGTAGGCAATTAGCCAAACTTTTCAATCAGCATGTTCATTTGTATAAAGAGGTGAAATGTGCAACAAAACCTATATGCAGTCGGTACTTGACAGATCGCAAGTTCCGGATTTTCCCAAACTTGTAGTCAATTTCAAAGGCAGTATGACAGCGGACTCTGAATACGCAGTCATACCGACAGCTAATTGAGGGCCATTGAATATTTCTCGCGTGCTGTCATGATTCTACTTTTTTTATAGAATCTGTCGCTGTTGGGCCAGCCCATACTGCAATGTGTGCATGTGCTAGGTCCGTGCAGCAGAGCTGGCCTTCAGTTGTCTTGGTCAATACTTGCCACTGGACCAAGACCTAGCTCTGTCAAGCCCGTGTGGTGGCTGGTATGCAACGGCCATCACACATTAAAAAATCCACGCCCAGGCATCTTCCACCCTTCAAGATGTAATTCGGGACCTGGAATATGAGGTCCTTCATTGAAACACCTGTGAACTCACCGCTTTTTGGTGTGGAAGCAAGTCGTCCTTGTTTCAAGGGATTGCCTATGATTTTTTTTTAACTCTTTCAATGTGGGAGTGCTTGTCTGTATGTTCATTTTGGAGTTCAACAATCAAGGAGTATTGTCGGATGATAGGTTTCCTGATCCCCAATTCAGTACTAAGCAGTGACAATGTTTTCTGATCACTTCTGATCACATTTTAGGGTTTTATGGTCATTAGCATATCTTTGGAGCCTGGGACCATTTTTTCCCAGAATGGAATTGATTGGAACTGCTGGGTTTAAGGGCTGCCATGTAAGGTTGGGTGCTGCCCCATTGTAATTAATTAAGTCCATCTTAAGAATCCCCATCAATGTTAATTATGTTCCCAATTTTTGTGTTGTCTGTGGATTTTGAAATTGTCCCCTCCAACATGCCTACATCCATATTCTCAATACCTTAACCACCATTGTTGTCTGTTCTTCAACCAACTCTCTATACTACCACACTCTGTTTAAAACTGTATGCCTTAATTTTAGCAACAAACTTCATACACGGCACCATGTCAAACATCTTCAAAATCCATTGGCATAATATCCATTGCACTTCATCAGAATGCGGATATTTCCTCAAAGAACTCTCAAATTTGTCAGATGTGATTTGTCTTTTACAAATCCAAAAACCTTTTAGGTATTTTATCCTGTATTTTGACCACGTGAAGCTTACCCACTGTTCATGTCAGACTGACATGTCTATAGTTACATGTAATCATTTTTGGAACAAAGATGTTAACGTTTGCACTTCTCTGTTATGGCATCCATATGCATGAATGTTTGAAAGATTGAAGTTAAAGCCTCGACTGTTTCCTTTCTGACTTCCCCAGCATTCTAAGATGCATGTCTTCTGGGCTGAGTAACTTTTTTTCTTTGAATTAAACCAATTTTTTTTCAGTACTAATTTATAGTTGTCCTATGTAATTGCTTCAACTCTTGTATTTTATTTCCATTACTGTACTACACTTTGAAAACCAAGGGAAAGTGATCATTTAGTATCTCCATCATTCTTTTGTACTGGTAAGATTTCCTCTTTTTTAACTATAATTGATCCTCTCCCTTTATTTTTTTATGTACTTAAAATCTATTTTGTTAACTCCATGTCTCTATCTTCGCTTTTGTAATCTTTTTTGTTTTCCCTTTATATTTTCTAAAATGAGCCTGATTTTATTTGTAGTAGATTTATAATATGCCTCTTTTCGAATCTCACTTTAATTTCTCTACTCAAGCACTGAACTCCAGCTTTTGTCCCAACTTCACTTTTTGGAATATGTTTCTATCCTAATCAACTATTTGAATGCTTCCTGTTAGCATTCTTATTTGGATGGCCAGTTAATCTTTTCTTGATGATTGAAGGAGCAATGTTGGTTCGAGCAGTCGGAGATCTCCCAGGTTATATTCAGAATAATGCCATGGCATCCATTATATCCACCTGAAGAATTAACTTTTTAATTCCAATTCCCAAGTAAGTATATATCTCCTTTTATAAACTCTTCACATTGATTCTATATCTGTGCCCTTCTAGGGTAGTGAATTATACATTCTCATAACCATTTTTGAAGATATTCCATTACTAGTACTTATTAAATTAATAACTTAGAACAGATAAAATAATTAAACGATAAAACTAAAATATCGATTGAATAAAAGCTTTAATTAATAAATAAAACAAAGTTCGAGATGGCAGGGCAGGCAGTGTGTCATAACTGCAGCATGTGGGAATTGGAGGAGAGCATCGTGATCCCGAGCAACCACATCTGCAGTAAGTGTCTGCAACTCAAGGAACTTCGGCTCAGAGCTGTTGAGCTGGTGGAGTACGAGCTGCAGACATTGCGATGCATCAGGGAGGGGAGAATTACCTGGACACTTTAATCCAGGAGGCAGTCATGCCCCATAGGTTACAGGTCTGGTATGTGGTCAGGGACAGGTAGGTGTGACTGCAACTCTGGCAGGGACCCCAGGTGCAGTGCTGGCGGAGACTCGGCCTTTGCCCTTATCCAACAGGTATGAGGTTTTTGCTGCCTGTGTGGATGAGGCAAAAGCCTGCAGGATGGATGAACAGGCTAACCATAGCACCATGCTACAGGAGGCCTTTCATGTGTGGGGGGAAGGTGAAAGGGAATGTAGTTGTACAAGGGGACAGTATTGTCAAAGAGGGATAGATACAGTTCTCTGCAGCCGTGACGGAGTTCTGAAGGTTGTGTTGCCAGCCTGATGCCAGCCCTAAAGACATCTCGCGGCTGGAGAAAAACTTGGAAGGGAGGATCCAGTTGTCGTGGTCCACGTAGGATCCAACAACATAGATAGAACAAGGAATGAGGATTGTTGCCTGAGCCACGCGCCAATTCGTATAGGGATAAGCAGATTAAAAAGTTAAATGCATGGCTCAGTGTGGTGTGGGAGCAGGGGTTTTGCTTCATAGGGCACTGGCACCAGTACTGGGGAAAAAGGGAGCTGTTCCATTGGGATGGGTTCCACTTGAACCAGGCTGGAACCAGTGTCCTTGCGAATCGAATAAGTAGGGCAGTAGACTGGGCTTGAAACTAATGAAAGGGGGATGGGAGGATTCAGGCAAGAGTAAGTTTAAAAACAGCAAGCGAAATGTCAAGGCTCTAGAGCAGAGCGGAGTTTGGGGTAAAAGTAAGCAAAGTGAGTTAGGAAGGGACAGAGAGAGTAACTAAGGTAATAGGGCATCACTGACTAAGGTGACATCAGGGAAAAATAGGAGAGAGTCAAAGCTAAAGGCACTATATATGAATGCACAAAGCATTCGCAACAAAATAGATGATTTAATAGCGCAGATAGAAATTAATAGGTTTGATCTAATAGCCATTGTGGAGACGCGGTTGCAAAGTGACCAAGGTTGGGAACGAAATATTCCAAGATATGTAACTTTTAGAAGAGATAGGCAAAATGGAAAGGAGGCGGGGTAGCCCCGGTAATAAAGGATGGGATAAAGACAGTCGGGAGAAAGGATCTTAGCTCAGAAAATGAAGTAGAATCAGTTTGGTTGGAGCTAAGAAACAGCAAGGAGCAGGAAACATTGGTGGGAGTTTATAGGCCCCCAAACAGTAGTTGTAATGTGAGGCACAGTATAAATCAGGAAATTAGAGGTTCCTGTAAAAAGGGTAATCATCATCATAGGCAGTCCCTCGAAATCGAGGAAGGCTTGCTTCCACACTAAAAGCGAGTTCTTCGATGACTGAACAGTCCAAAACGGGGATTACAGTCTGTCACAGGTGAACTGACAGTCATTGAAGGAAAGGGTGGGTGGGACTGGTTTGCTGCATGCTCCTTCTGCCTGCGCTTATTTTCTGCATGCTCTCAGCGACGAGACTCGAGGTGCTCAGCGCCCTCCTGGATGCACTTACTCCACTTAGGACAATCTTTGGCCAGGGGCTCCCAGGTGTCGGTGGGGATGTTGCATTTTATCAAGGAGGCTTTGAGGGTGTCCTTGGAATGTTTCCTCTGCCCACCTGGGGCTCACTTGCTATGTAGGAGTTCTGAGTAGAGCGCTTGCTTTGGGAGTCTTGTGTCAGGCATGCGAACAATGTGTGTACAGTAATCATGGGAGACTTTAATCTACATATAGACTGGGCAAACCAAATATGCAGTAATAGTGTGGAGGACGAATTCATGGAATGTATACAAGGTGGTTTTCTAGATCAGTATGTTGAGGTACCAAACTAAGGAACAGGGTATTTTAGATCTGGTATTGTGCAATGAGAAAGGGTTAATTTATAACCTTGTAGTAAAGGGGCCTTTAGGGAAGAGTGACCATAATATGATAGAATTTTATACAGACAACTCTCGATTATCTGGGCTATTCCGGGTAAACGATTTTGCCGCTTGGGCGGGTGTCGAGAATGTTTGGGTCCCAAATTTATACAGTACTTTGATGCTTTTCTGCTTCTGGGATTGTCTACCTATTCATTTTAATATAAAGTGAAGAGACCAATGTTATACCGTGTCTACTTTTTCTTAAAATGGACAGTCTAAAGGCTTCAACCGCTGGAGGTCGAATGAGACTCTGCTTTACTTACCCCCAAGGTGGCACCCTCAGTGATATACCAGACTGCACAAAAACACATTCACCAAGATCAGAAAACGGAAAGAAGGCAGGGAAGGGAGGAAGAGTTGGATAAATCTTTTGCCCCTCTGAACTTGATCTGGACAGTGCCCTAAAAGAGCGGGATTGGGAGCAATGCCTTCGATCTGATAACGTGAGGATGGGTCGCAGTATGAGCGGACAGACTGTCCAGGTCCGAGTTAATTTGATTGCTCTACAAGGATTCCTTTAAGGCCGAGACGGCATTAAACTTTATTATAAAATAAAGTCTTTTGTGTGCAGTGATAATGCTGTGTGTCAGCACAGGACTGTGTGTGGAGTGGGTTTAATGGTCGTGTGCAGCTGTACATGGGACAGAATCACAGTTTTTAAAAGTGCCGTTGCAGCGGGTTCTCCGTTAGATCCCTGTATGGATAATCGAGAGTTGCTTGGATTGAGTTTGAAAGTGATTTAGTTAAATCCGAAACTAGGGTCGTCAATCTAAACGAAGCAGACTACATGGGTATGAGGGGCGAGTTGGCTATCATAGGTTGGGAAACTACATTAAAATGTATGACGGCAGACAAGTAATGGCTAGCATTTAAAGAATTAATACATAATTTACTACAAACATAGATTCCTTTAAGGCACAAAAACCCCACAGGAAAAGGGATCAACCTTGGCGAACAAGAGAAGTTAAAGATAGTATTGGATCAATGGAAGAGGTTTATAATGCCAAAAAGTGTAGTAAACCTGAGGATAGGGAGGATTTTAGAATTCAGCAAAGGAGAACCAAGAAATTGATAAAGGGAAAATAGAATGAGTATGAACTAGTGAGACATCAAAATAGGTGAAAGCTTCTATAGGTATGTAAAAAGGAAAAGATTAGCAAAATAAATGTGGATTCCTTGCAGTCTGAGACAGCAGAAATTATAATGGGGAATAAGGAAATGGCAGAGAAATTGAATGAATACTGTGTGTGCCTGTCTTCACGTAAGAAGATGCAAAAAAAACTTGCCGGAAATAGTGGAGAACCAAGGGTCTAGTGAGAGTGAGGAATTGAAATAAATTACTATTAGTAAAAGAGAATAGTACTGGGGAAATTAATTGGACTAAAAATCGATAAATCCCCTGGACCTGATGGCCTACATTCTCGGGTTTTGAAAGCGGTGGCTATAGAGATAGTGGATGCATTAGTTGTCATCTTCCAAAATTCCATAGATTCTACAATGGTTCCCTAAGATTGGAAGGTAGCTACTGTAACCTCACTATTTAAGAAAGGAGGGAGAGATGAAACGGGGAACTATAGACCAGTTAGCCTGACATCAGTTGTAGCAAATGCTAGAATCGATTTATTAAGGGCGTGGTAACAGGGCACTTAGAAAATAATAAGATTGGGCAGAGTCATCACTGATTTATGAAAAGGAAATCATGTTTGACAAATTTGTTAAGCGTTTTTGGAGATTGTAACTACTAGAATAGAAAAGGGGGAACCAGTGGATATGGTGGTTTTGGATTTTCAAAATGCATTTGATAAGGGGCCACACGAGGTTATTAAACAAAATTTGGGCTGCTGGGATTGGGGCTAATATACTAGCATGGATTGAGGCTTGTTTAACGGACAGAAAACAGAGTAGGAATACACATTCATTTTCGGGTTGGCAGGCTGTAACTAGTGGGGTGCCACAAGGATCGCTTGGGCCCCAGCTATTCACAATCTATATCAATGATTTGGATGAGGTGACCACATGTAATATATCCAAGTTTGCTGATGATACAAAGCTAGGTGCTAATGTAAGTTGTGAGGAGGATGCAAAGAGGCTTCAAGGGGATATAGACAGGCGAAGTGAATGGGCAAGGACATGGCAAATGGAATATAATATGGAGTAATGTGAAGTTATCCACTTTGGTAGGAAAAATAGAAAAGCAGAGTATTCTTTAAATGGTGAGAGATTGAGAAATGTTGGTGTTCAGAGGGACCTGGGTGTTCTTGTACAGGAATCACTGAAAGTTAACATGCAGGCACAGCAAACAATTAAGAAAGCAAATGGTATGTTGGCCTTTATTATAAGAGGATTTGGTTATAATAATAAAGACATGTTGCTTGCAATTATATCGGGCGCTGGTGAGATCGCACCTGGAGTATTGTGTACAGTTTTGGTCTCCTTACCCCATAAGGATATACTTGCCATAGAGGGAGTGCGACGAAGGTTCACCAGTCTGATTCCTGGGATGGGGGAATTGTCCTGAGAGGAAAGATTGAGTAGACTAAGTCTATATTCCTTAGAGTTTAGAAAAATGAGGTGATCTCATTGAAATATACAAAATTCTTACAGGGCTTGACAGGAAAGATGCAGGGAGGATATTTCCTCTGGCTGGGGAGTCTAGACTAGAACCAGGGGTCACTGTCTCAGAGTAAGGAGTCGGCCATTTAGGACTGAGATGAGGAGAAACTTCTTCACTTGGAGGATGGTGAATCTTTGGAATTCTCTATTCCAGGGAGTTGTGGAGGCTCAGTGGTTGAGTATATTCAAGGCAGAGATCGATCAATGTTTAAATATTAAGGGAATCAAGGGAGATCTGGACAATGCAGGAAAGTGGAGTTGAGGTAGAAAAGATCAGCCATGATCTTATTGAATGGCGGCACAGGATTGAGGGGCCGAACTCCTGCTCCGAATTCTTATGTTCTCCCCATTGATATTTAAACAGTGCATTTAATGTAGTAATTGTCCCTAGTTGCTATGTGGAAGACAAAACTAAGGAGGTTGAAACAAATGCTGAGGAGTAGTAGAAAAAGAACGAAAGAAATACTTGCATTTATATAGTGCCTTTCATGACCACCGGATGTCTCAAAACGCGTTAGTCAATGAAGTACCTTTTGAAGTGTAGTCACTGTTGTAATGTGGGAAATTAAAGGAAGTGTCTGAAGGCACTTGAAGATGGGGAGAGAAACAAGTCACCACAGGTTTCAGCATGTGTTTTCAAACCGGAGACTCTGGATTCTAGGAGAGATCTCAGACTTGTTTCTAGAGTGCTAGCAAGATCAACTTGTTGCAGTACCTCTCTGAATTTGTTGACTTAGTAGGACAATAAGAACTTTTGAAAGCTTTTTTAGTTAGAAGAAAAGTAATATTTTACACAATACTTCCTAATGTTTGAAACACATCAGTATAATCACACTAAAATAGGTATAATATGAAAATTCAAATGAAGCTGAAATATTAGCTGCCAAAATGGTTCAGGTTCTGAAATGATTACAGCTAAACTGTAGTTTGTGCTTGGGATGCGTGGAAGTTTGTCTAAATTTGCACAGGGTTTTCCGCCACACACCGTTTGAAAACGACCAAGTATGAGGGAGTGGTACAGGGCTTAAGACAGCTGAAGGGAGGTGGGAATGTAGGGGTGGGGTTGGGGGGCTGGAGGGGGTAGGAGGATGCACTAATTCCAGAATTGAAAGTGGAGGGCAGAGCTGGGAAATCGGGCTGAAGGAGGAATCCAAGGCTGGATGGAGCAAAGTCAGTGTGTTGCAGAGCGCGAGGTCAATGGAGGTTGGCGAGGAACATGGTAATGAGATATGCTGGCATGGATGACACTAGGTACATTACTCATGTAGCAATTTTTGGTATGTGAACTTTGACAGAGTTCTGGCTGGTTATTTAACCACGATGGGTGCGGCATCACAGCTGAGCCTAATGTCCACACATGCATGCTTTCAGTAGGACCTAACTGGATAGCAGTCAGTAGTGGAAGCTCTGTTTAATATTTCAATGCTTTGACAGTTGATTGAGCAGCATTATGAACTGACAGACTATAGCCCAGATCATACTCTCTTGACTGCAGTGCAAAGTATTGTGATAGTGTGTATGAAAGAAATAACTAGGGAGAAAGAGTGGCAATTCAGAGCATTTCCACAGTGAATATTTTTAAATCTGCCTATCAGCTAGGAATATTGTCATTTCTTTTTAAAATGCACTTTATTCTAGTTGGCCAGGAATTTCCCTTGAAATCTTGGCTATGGTGATGAATGAGCTGGTTTAGCTTCATTGTTTGGAACTTTTCAAATAAAATAGACATGGTAACTTTTTTATCCATCTTGTTATAAAATCTATATTTGTTATGAATTTCACCATCCAAACCATTGTTCAGCTGTCGTTTATATTTCTGGAATCCCTACGTGTCTCATGATCCTTCATGTGTTCTGAGATTCCTGACAATAAATGGCCTGCTATGATCCCCTTAACATTGAAACTCTCAAGAATTAACTAATTGAAAGCTATCCTGTAACATTTATATAGTTTACACCTTTCTTAATTGCATTAAGAAAAGCTAAAGTTGCATGATTGTTCAGTGGATAAAGGTACTATGTGGTGTAATACTGAGTAAACCTGGGTCTCGAGTTTGATTTCTTGGTCGATATTGAGTTAGTTCATCTCAGCTTGGTGAGGTACTGAAAATGGCCTCATTATTGCTAGATTAGAAGGAAAAAAATCCATCCTAGCAGGCTACTTGAATAGCCTGCTAACATTTGCACTCTGTGCTCCCCCATGAAGAAGAGCCACTTGGATGAAGTACTAGAGGATTAGTGCTGTCTTGCTGCCCAGTTTAAGCTTGTGCATTTTCAGGAAGGGTAGGTGAAAAAATTAAAGGAAAAAACATTGGGCTGGAATTTGCGGTCCGGATGATGGCGATCTGGCTGCGTTCACCGTCATTCTGCCTTTGACACTGACTGCAACTTCGGGATATGGTGCAGAGCATGTGGAAATCCTGAAGTTGTGGTCTGTCATTCAGTGCTCCTTCATAGGCTGCGCTGTGGGCTTTAACAGTGTATTGACTGCTAATCAAAGGTTATGGCCCTGAAAATCTAATTTTAATTTTGTGCAGTGTCAAATTTATCCATTTAACAAACTTAAAATTCCGGGCCATTAGTTCTTCAGCTACGAAATAGTGGAATTTTTCATTCTTAGCCTTATGCTATTCTCTCATTATATTCCTAGAATAAAATAGAAGTGCAAATTGTAGTTTTGATGTGTGAAAATATTTTGTATTATAACACTGGTAACCACACCACCACTTGTCATTTTAAGAACGAGAGCTCCTCATTAAATATGAAGTGCAGTTTTAAAATATTTTAATCTAAATGAGTTTCTCATGCATAAAATATATTGCATATTGGAAGTAATTTATTTGGTAATGTATTGACAGTCAATTGATCCTTGAGCTTCGGTAATGTCCTAAATGATAGAATGGAAGCTTCATTAGTTTAATACCTATTGTGTGATCCCTGATATAGCTGCTTGATATAATTTCCAGTTATGAATTTTAATACATTATGAATTTCATGGACTGATATTTGGTTTTAATTTTATCTGACCCTGCAGGTGCTGATAGCTGATTATTTCCTTGTTTGTATGATGTTCACACTGAAGTGATAATGACTATGAAGCAATTACTGTTGAATATGTTTGGTTTTTAACTCGAGATGTGGTCTGGTTCAGTGTTTTAGGTACTGCTGTAGCAAGACCTTGCTCCATATTACTCAGATTAGGATTTGTTCTGCCTGATACCTAGCTAATTTGTAACAAGATCAGAAATGGAAAAAAAAACTTTTACTGCATTTTGGCTTACTAGTTATATTGTATGGTTCACATTGTGGGTTACCCTGACCTGCGAGAGGACAACACCGAAGGTCGGGAGTATAAAAGAGCTGGAGTGCCAGGCCCCTGCAACATCGTGGGCCACCCCGACCTGCGAGAGGACACCACCACAGTTTGGGAGTATAAAGAGCTGGTGCATGTCACTACGGCTTCCAGTGCGAGTCGTCCCAAGTGTGCGAAGACTTTGAGGTGGGCGACTGGGTGATGTCATCAAGGCCCAGGTTGCGGTTAGAGCGTGGGCTGGAACATCAGCGGGGCCCAGGTACAGCGGAGGAGCGGGAAGGTCGTAGTGGAGGTGCAGCAAATGAGGTTACGGGGCCCAGAAGAGCCGAGGGCCCAGGGGCAGCATGGGTCAGCACACACTGCGAGCAGGTCTCCAGTTGTCCTGGTTAACCCTTGCCACTGGATAAAGGCCTAGCTCTGTCAAGCCTGTGTGGTGGCTGATGTGCAACGGTCACCACACATTTAAAAAAAAATCCATGCACAGGCATCTTCCACCCCTGGAGTTCAGGACTGGAATATCGGGTCCTTCATTAAAATCTATGAACTCATCCCTTTTGGTGTGGAAGCAAGTCATTCTCGTTCGAGGGACTGCCTATGATGATGATATTCACAATCTACCTTGACTTTGAAAAATAAGATGAATAATCAATTCACTAGATCAAGGTTTAGGCTATAAACTGACTGATTTATTAAAGAGTAAATGGATGTGAACAGAAGCACTGACACACTACAGATTTACTGTAGCTTAGCCTTCCTAGAAAGATGGACAATAATGAATGCTCATACCTGCTGTGCACTGTGAACTAGAAAGGAGACGAGGTGCTTGAATATTAACTTAAATGAGTAGTTTTCTCATCCACCGAATCTCTTTGGTTTCAGTTGGACTCCTCAATTTACGCAAGACAGGCCCAGAAATCCTTCACAAAATTTAATCAGGGTAGAAACATTTATGCATTCCTACAAAGGAATGGATGAGGGTTTCTACAGCATATGGGCTGAGGCCGGGGTGGAAGCAAAACAGTTTGAAGTGGAAGTAGCGGTGTTTGTGATGCATGAGGATGCTCAACTCTGGATCAAATATTCCACTGAGGTTACGAACAGTCTGATTCAATTTGACAGTGGTAGGGGACGGGGGAATGGAATCAGTGGTGAGTGTAGAGTTTGTGGCAGAGGTGGAAATCCATGGCTTTGGACTTCCCAATGTTTAACTGGAAGAAATTGCGGTTTATCCAGGAGTGGATGACAGACAAGCAATCTGACAACAGAGGCATGGAGGGGTGTTGTCAGCGTACACGTGGAAGATGACCATGTCTCTATGATGTCGGTGAGGGGAAGCATGTAGTTAAACAATCGGGGACCAAGGGTAGATCCTTGGTGGATTCCAGAAGTCATGATGTGGAATGGGAAGATGAGCCATTGCTGGAGATCGTCGAGCTATGATTGAATAGGTAAGAGTGGAGCTAAGCAATGGCAGTTCCACTGAGCTAGAAAACTGAGGAGAGCTGTTGGAGGAGGATGGTTTGTTCAGAGATGTTGAGAAGGATGAAGTGAGCTAGGTCAGTCACAGGATATTATTTGTGACTTTGATTAGGGTTGCTTTAGTGCTGTGGCAGAGTTAGAGAGATTCAGATATCGAGTTGTGGGGAAGTTGGGCACAGATTTGCAAGGTGAGGGGCCCTGCCACCTTCAAAGATTTGTATGCACATACCCCTAGGTCTCTAAAATGGGGGCAGAGGATGTTGGAGATATTTGGCGGGTCGGGCGGCGCCTGTGGAAAGAGAGGCAGAGTGAGCGTTTCGGGTCGATGACCCTTCGGCAGAACTGGAAAGAGTTCGAGATGTTACAGGTTTTTAAGCAAGTATCGGGGCAGGGAAAGTGGGGATTGGAGGAAAGAACAAAAGGGAAAGTCTGTGATAGGATGGAAGGCAGAAGAGATTAAAAGACATAAGGAATGATGATGCAAGGCAAAAGGCCAGGTCTCTCTGTTTGTGCACTCCCTTTTGGATTGTACCATTTAGTTTATATGTTCTTTCTACCAAAATGTATCACTTCACACTTTTCTGTGTTAAATTTCATCTACCACCTGTCCGCCCTTTCACCAGCCTGTCTGTCTGTCCTGTAGTCTACAACTCTCCTCCTGACTGTTCACTGTATTTCCAAGTTTTGTGTCATCTGCAAATTTTGAAATTGTGCCCTGCACACCCACATCCAAGTCATTAATATATATCAAGAAAAGCACTCGTCTTAGTACTGACCTCTGGCGAACACCACTGGAAACCTTCTTCCAGTCTGAAAAACAACCACTCACCACTACTCTGTTTCCTGTCACTTCGACAATTTCGTATCCATGCTGCCACTTTCCCTTTTATTCCATGGGCTTCAACTTTGTGGCACTTCGTCGAGTCGCCTTTTGGATATCCATGTATACTACATCAACCGCATTAGCCTCATTAACCCTCTCTGTTAGCTCATCGAAACACTCAAGCGAATTGGTTAAACATGATTTGCCTTTAACAAATCCATGCTGACTTTCCTTAATTAATCCATACCTACCCAAGTGACTAAACTTTTTCCCTGATCACATTTTCGAAAAGCTTCCCAACTACTGAGCTTAAACTGACTGACATGTAGTTGCTGGATTTATCCTTACAACCTATCACATTTATTATCATCATCATCTCTCCTATTTAGTATGGTGGTAGTGCCACACAACACGATGGAGGGTGTCCTCAGTATGAAGACATGACTTCATCTCCACAAGGACTGTCCAGTAGTCTCTGCTACCAATGCTTTCATGGACTGATGCATTTGCGACAGATAGATTGGTGAGGACGAGGTCAAGTAGGTTTTTCACTTGTGTTTGTTCTCTCATCACCTGTCGCAGGCCCAGTCTGCCAACTATGTCCTTCAGGACTTGGCTAGCTCAATCAGTCGTGATGCTACCGAGGCCACTCTTGAAGTCCCCCACCCAGAGTACATTCTGTGCCCTTGGTACTCTCAGTGCTTCCTCCAAATGGTGTTCAACATGGAGGAGTACTGATTCATCAGCTGAGGAGGGCGGTAAGTGGTGCTCATCAGGCTTCCTTGACCATGATTGACCTGAAGCCATCAGACTTCATTGGGTTCGGAGTCAATGTTGAGGACTCCCAGAGCCACTCCCCCTCGACTGTATACCACTGTACTGCCACCTCTGGTGGGTCTGTCCTGCCGATCGGACAGGACATACTCAGGGATGGTGATAGAGGAGTCCGGGACATGGCTGAAAGGTATATTTTTGTGAGTATGACTATGTCAGGCTGTTACTTGTCCTAATTTTGGCACAAGTCCCCAGATGTTAGTGAGGAGAACATTTCAGGGTTGACTGGGCGAGGTTATGTTTGAAGCCTTTGCTGAGATCGATGCCAGGTGGTCTGTCCGGTTTTATTCTTATTTTCTGCAGTGGTTTGTTACAACTGAGTGGCTTGCTAGGCCATTTCAGAGGGCAGTTAAGAGTCAACCACATTGCCAAGGGAAGGTGCAGCATGGGCCAATAGCGAGGCTGTGAGGCTCACATTGCGTATTATGAATTCCACTTAGAGAGGACCTGTGGGAATGAAGAAGGAGGATAGTAAGAGTATGTTTGAGTTTGTGTGTATAGATGGGCACATGTGGCGGAGCCTGGTCTCCAATTGTCTTGGATCCTCTTGCCACTGGACCAAGACCTTGTTCCGCCAAGCCCGTGTGGTGGCTGGTGTGCAACGGCCATCCCACGTTAAAAGAATTCACGCGCAGGCATTTTGCACCATTTAAAATGAATTCATCAGTTACCGGAGTACTCATTTTTAGTGTGGAAGCAAGTCATCCTCGACCCCGAAGGACTGCCTATGATGATGATGAGGAAGAGCATGGCAGTATACTACCATTGTTAGCAAGAGCATGGCTGGTATGCTAATGTTCTGGTCAAACGTGTATCATTTTTGCACATTTCTTTTTTCAGTTCTAACTAATAAATGTATTAAAGGAAACATTGTTTTTCAAGATTAGTATCTAACATATAAAATGATTGCAGAAGAGAACTGAATTCTTTATTTAAAAAAAATGTTGACTCTGTTACGCAGAAGAGAAATAATTTGATTTAGCCTCATCCCCACTGGGTTACACTTGATAACTCGACAGGACAAGAGAAAATAGCAATGAAAGTAACTTCATAACAAAATTGCAAAATCTATTTTGGTGGCTTTATGTAGATGCAACCAAAAAACACTGGTGTTGCAAGTTAATTTATCAACTATCAGACTTGAAAATTTAGTCTTTCAGATATAACATTTTCTGTTGCTTAAACTCCATGCTACCTCGTTGACTTAATGCGGTACCCTGCATATGTTATCCTTTGAATACACTGTACAAACTAGCACCCCTGCTGAAGAGCCAAATGAAAATGGATTATTTTAATGTTTCCTCTCAATTGGGATTCAGCCATTCTGGAGCATTTGCAGATAAATAACATCAATTACAATTCCCTTTTTGCTCATAGCACTATTGTAATTTAAAATGGCAGAAACAGTGATTCAAACAAATGTATCCACCGATTCGAATTCCATGTGAAATTAAGTAGAATCTTAAAAAAACGAATGTGTGCCTTAAATGGTACGACTCAAAAAATAATTCACTTGTATTAAGTAACTTTGTGTTACAGTATAGCCTTAGTTATCTGGACATCTTGGGATTGTAACTGAAGTATCAATTTTATGTAACATAGAAATGATGAAAAACACTTAGTTTCTTTAAAAAGTTTTCTTTGAGACAAATGTTGAGACTTGCCAAATAAACCAGTGCACTGAAATTATAGTGCCTCTACTGTTGCTCCCGCTGATCTGGTCTGTGTGCCTTAGTACCATCCACATGTTTGCACTTCCATATTGTATTAGCGTCAATCCACTTCAGCATTAATACCTTCTGCCAGAAATTCAGCGTTGTAGATTGTTCCACATGTTTTGGGGAAAAGTGGCATTGAATCATACTTGAGCATTGGTGTTGTTGCTCAGTGGTGAATCTATTAGCAATTTTGATGGACTGCAATAGCTAGTAATATGGCAATTGTAGTGGTGGTAGTACCTTTCCACCAGATAGTTTCTGGCTTCTGCACGTGAATGCACAAATGTGTTGTAAGTACCAAAGATTCCAGTTATTAGTTGATATGTTCTGTTGTTGATTCATGGCATAATTTGTTTTAAGATTTGTACAATATTTCAGTGTTAGAGCATTCTGAATTGTATGAATTAATTGAATTTTTTTGCTTCTTTCAGGCTGTGCAATGGTCTCTGCAAAACAACCTGAGCTCGAGGTGGTGCTTTTATGTACAGATATAAATTGGTTTCCCATTTTCACTGAGGAGGCAGTTTATTTTTCTCTTTCGACATCCACATAGCCAGACAAAATTGCAAAGATCTGTCCTGTGTCGAGTATGACAGCCACGACCCGTGGCTCTCCTGTAGGAGGGAATGAAAACCAGGGCCAGGCTCCTGATGGACAGTCACAGCCTCCTCTCCCACAGAATCAGGTAAGCATTCAACCTTTAGGGTTTCACATTTTTCTTTTTTTTTTTGTAGACTAGATTTTTTTTCGTACCATGTGCATAACTGAAAATTTATGATCTGCAATAAATCTATTTTCTGAAGTGTATTTTCAAAAAAAAAAGTTGGCTTTTGCCATTCCAGTTTTATAATTGCTTTTATTGTTGTCTGAACTGTGACAGCATACAAGTGGCTGTGGAATGCATCCTTTCTTGTGGCTTCTTGGCTAGTTGTGTTTAATTTGGCAGCATTGTATTTGCACTTCGAAAGTTTGTACTAGCAATTTGGTTGTCTTGAAATATTTCGAATCTAGATCTTCTGTGGTGATGCTCATGGTAAATTGGATAATGCATTGTTTTGCAAGAACAGGAGGATTTATGGTGTAATACAGAATGTAGTATTCTATTACTGTGAAGATGTGTAATGCTGTCAATTGTAGAGAATTGAACAAAAAGCAAACTACTGCAGATGCTGAAAATCTGCAATAAAAACAGAAAATGCTGTTTCTGACGAAAGGTCATAGAGCTGAAATGTTAACCCTCCCTTTCTCTCTCCACAAATGCTGCCTGACCTGAGTGTTTCCAGCATTTTCTGTTTTTATGTAAAGAATTGAGTTGGGAGGCAAACCGGAGTGGGGAAATGATGGGAGCTAATATCGGTCGACAAAGGGGCCAAACATTCCAGAGATCTACCGTCAAAAAGACGTGTGACATAAAAAGCGGACCAGATGCAGTAGGCACTGTGCTGGGCTGCAAGCAGATTGGGAAGTAGGAATGAGCAGACAAAGGGTAATACAGCACACGCTTATCCTCCTGGGAGTGCGGGTGGAATACTAAATGATCTAACTTTTTCTTTGGCTGGAACCATCTCGGCTACACCTGCTGTAACATCCCACCACACGAGAAGAAAAGAGCTCGTTTCCTCTTTTTGCTCCTACCACTGAGCAGAAAAGTTACCCTAGCCCAGTGCCACCTAACCCTTTCCCATGCATCATTGCCCCCTCTCTTGATCATTTCCCCTTCCTTCTCTGTTCTCCCCATCCACTTCCCTGCACTGCAGTTCTTCCCATCCAACTGGTTTCCCCCTCTGAAGAAATGGGCCCTGGCTCAGTGCCATGCACCTCTTCAATCTCCTCTGTTATTCCATGCCCTCCACTTCCTCCTACTGCTTTCCCCGCCTTTCTCTCAATCCGTCTCCTCTTCTCCCCGCCCCCCCCCCCCTCACTGCCATCTGCCATTTCCACTCCTTTCTGTCTCTTTTTACTCCAACTCCCCTTCCAAAACACCTGGGTACAGTTATTACATCTTCTAGCCTGCTTGGCATCAATACTGGACTTTCTCTAAGTCACTGTGTGTAACATCATGGGAGTTTGTCTGGTATTTTAAAAAAATCTTGCCAGTCGGGGCGGACTCTCCGACGATCAGGATATTGCTCTCGTGATTTTTTGAGGCGGAGAAGGTATCCGGCCCGCTTCTGTGGGAACGGCGGTAATGATGTAATTCGAGTGCGCACCGCCTGGTCCCCACCCTGGAAGTGACATTGTCCTCAAATAGTCGATCGACCGCTTGTCACAGACCCCGACAGCTTCGTGCGGCAGGAACAGAGAGACAGACTATTATCTGAATGGTGACAGATTAGGAAAAGGGGAGGTGCAACGAGACCTGGGTGTCATGGTACATCAGTCATTGAAGGTTGGCATGCAGGTACAGCAGGCGGTTAAGAAAGCAAATGGCATGTTGGGCTTCATAGCGAGGGGATTTGAGTACAGGAGTAGGGAGGTGTTGCTACAGTTGTACAGGGCCTTGGTGAGGCCACACCTGGAGTATTGTGTACAGTTTTGATGATCTAACCTGAGGAAAGACATTCTTGCTATTGAGGGAGTACAGCGAAGGTTCACCAGACTGATTCCCGGGATGGTGGGACTGACATATTAAGAAAGACTGGATCAACTGGGCTTGTATTCACTGGAGTTCAGAAGAATGAGAGGGGATCTCATAGAAACGTTTAAAATTCTGACTGGTTTAGACAGGTTAGATGCAGGAAGAATGTTCTCAATGTTGGAGAAGTCCAGAACCAGGGGTCACAGTCTAAGGATAAGGGGTAAGCCATTTAGGACCGAGATGAGGAGAAACTTCTTCACCCAGAGAGTGGTGAACCTGTGGAATTCTCTAACACAGGAAGCTGTTGAGGCCAATTCACTAAATATATTCAAAAAGGAGTTAGATGTAGTCCTTACTACTAGGGGGATCAAGGGGTATGGTGAGAAAGCAGGAATGGGGTACTGAAGTTGCATGTTCAGCCATGAACTAATTGAATGGCGGTACAGGCTCGAAGGGCCGAATGGCCAACTCCTGCACCTATTTTCTATGTTTCTATGTTTCTATCTCACTCAACCGTGCATCCTCTTGTCTTGATTTTTGGTCACAATTGTCTGTCAGCTTTTCATATTTTAAATTGCTATGGCAGCATTTCCCTTCAATTTCCATATCAACTTGAACTGTCACACTTGCAGGCTTTGGCTATTTGGTGGTGGAGCTTTTTTTCTCCCAGCTACTGTGCCAGATTGATATTCTTTTATACATGTGGCAACTTCAAAGTAATTCTCTCTCCCCAAATAACATTTTAGGGGTTGAGGGAGCTGAGCACCGAGGATTCAGCAACAGCAAGTTGAGTTGGGTTGGAGTGGGCGGGGCGGGGGGGTGTGGGTGGTGGAATGAGGCAGAGAATGGAGGCAATATTACGGTGGTGGGAATTTTATGGGTGCAAGTTGGCACAATACCACTTTGGGGATAGACAGATATTGGGCAAGCAAGGAGGCAAGATAGTGATATTCAGTAATGGGGAGTATGTATATGGGACAAGGGTCATAAAATGCAAGAAGCTATGAGGGTCAAGAGGAGAGATGATATAGAGAGGATAATATGTTCGAAAAGGAAGGGGAGCTGGTTATTAGCTGTAAGGAGGGGTATGTTAAGAACGACCTGCATTTAGATGAAGTCTTTAATGTAGAAAAATATCCCAAGGCACTTCCAAGTGACATAATGTGCCAATCGGAGCAAGGAGCAGTGGTGAATGTTAATGGACCAAGATGATATGGGGTAAGTACCAACAACAACAACTTTTATTTATATAGTGCCTTTAATGTAATAAAACGTCCCAAGGTGCTTCAGGAGTATTATAAGACAAAACAAATAATTTGACACTGAGCCAGATAAGAAGAAATTATGGCAGATGACCAAAAGCTTGGTCAAAGAGGTAGGTTTTAAGGAGTGTCTTAAAGGAGGAAGGAGAGGTGGAGAGATTTAGGGAGGGAGTTCTGGAGCTTCGGGCCCAGGCAGCTGAAGGCGCAGCCACTGATGGTTGAGCAGTTATAATCGGGGATGCTCGAGGGTAGAATTTGAGGAGCGCAAATATTACTGGGGGGTGGGGGGGTTGAAGGAGATTAGAGATGGGGAGGGGAGAGGCCATGGAGGGATTTGTAAACAAGGATGAGAATTTTAAAATCGAGGCATTGCTTAACCAGGAGCCAATGTAGGTCAGCGAGCATAGGGATGATGGGTGAACAGGACTTGGTGCAAGTTGGGACACGGGCTGCCGAGTTTTGGATGACCTCAAGTTTACATAGGGTAGCATGTGGGAGGCCAGCCAGGAGTGCATTGGAGTAGTCAATCTAGAGGAGATAACGTATGGATGAGGGTTTCAGCAGCAGAAGAGCTGAGGCAGGGGCAGAGATGGGCAATGTTAGAGATGGAAATATGCCGTTTTAGTTATGCTGCGGATATGTGGCTGGGAGCTCATTTCAGGGTCAAATATGACACCTAGGTTGTGAACAGTCTGGTTCAGCCTCCGATAGATGCTAGGGAGAGGGATGGAGTCGGTGACTAGGGAACGCAGTTTGTGGCGGGGACAAAGACGGTGGTTTCGGTGTTCCCAATATTTAATTGGAAAACATTTTTTCTCTTGCCTCCTTGCTTGCCCAATATCTGTCTATCCACAACATGTTGGACAAGCAGTCTGACAATCTACCAATCAAGGAAGTTGTCAGAGCTCGGTTGAACAAGCAAATGAAATGGATGAGTAACAAACAATACAGAGAGGGCATAACACGGCACAAGGTGGAGGATATGAGAGTATAGAATACACCTTGACACAAAATAATGTGCAACTGGAAAAGTAGACATGACACAAGGTGCTTACAGCTCAACCCACTTAGTGCTGCTTTCCAGAGAGTGGCAGCTCTCTTCTCCGTTATGCCACCCAGCACCTCGCTTTCAAAAGCAAAAAGAAAATGAGATGAAACAGAACAAGAAAAGTCCAAGAGAAGAGAAATCTAGGTGCAGTACATAGAAAATAGAATGAGAGACATACAAACATGAACAAAAATGTCAAATAGGGAAAGTGATGACTAACTTCCCATAAGCAATGTCAAATGTGATTTGGTGGTAGATTCTTGTCTTTTTTCTTGTGTTCTGCATTAGTTTTAGTTCTGTGAAATTACCAGTTTTTTTAACTTGCCATTATGCTATGCTAATATAGGGCTCAACTTGTGCATAGCTTGTCAATGGTGAGTTTTATCAGTTTTCGGTAGGGTCTTGCTAGACTGAATGCCACGTGGTGATTGAGTGCTTCACGATATGATAGCAGAAGGATTTGTGTTTTTTTGGCATTTTTTGATTATGCGAGTAAATTGTTAGTAAAAAAGTAATCGTCATCTAAACTATCATGAGTGAAATAATTAAGTGATGTGAAGATGTATTTGAAACCGGCTGCGATCTTGATACTTTTAAATTGATAGTGGTCACCTTTCAGATTTTGTGAATGTATCTACTCTGTTTCCATAATATCAATAAGCATGAAGACAGGCGAGTAAAGTTGTGAAGAAGTACTATCGTGCTCGTGTTTTACTTTGCCAAGATTTATATCGAATGGCTCCTGTAATCTGAAATTTTAAATTGAGCTTAGAAACTGAAGAAAACTTGTTTTGCAAAAGATATTGCTTCTTTGTAATCCCAGCGTCCTATTCTACAATGAGCTGAGCTTCTGATCCCATATCCTCTCCATAAAGACCACCTACTTCCACCTCTAACATCGCCCACCTCTGCCGCATCTGTCAGTCTGCAGCTGAAACACTCATCCATGCCTTTGTCACCTCCATACTCAACTAATCTGATATTTTCCTGGTTGGCCTCCTATCCTCCACCCTCTGTACACTTCAATTCATCCAAAAATCTGCTGTGGGCCTCCTATCGCAAAGGTCTGTGCTCAATCATCAAGCCTCTGATCGCTCACCTACATTGGCTCCCAGTCCTCCCGTGTCTCAAATTTATAATTCTGATCCTCGTGTTTAAACCCCTTCATGGCCTTGCCCCTCTCGATCTTCCTAAGCGACTCCAAACCTACCACACACTGGTTCTTGACTACTTCTCCCTTTTTGATTTGCGGCTTCCCACTCCCAATTGTCGTCTGCCTCGGTCTCGTGCGTATGAAGGCATGGGCCAGCAGGCAGCGGAAGGAGCGTGCGGCAAACCAGGCTCTCGGCCCACCCTTTCCCTCAACGACTATCTGTCCCACCTGTGACAGAAACTGTGGTTCTCGTATTGGACTGTATAGTCACCTAAGAACTCATGTTAAGAGTGGAAGCAAGTCTTCTTCGATCCCGAGGGACTGCCTATGATGATGAGTTAGGTTTTTTGTAGGTCAGTTTTTTTTTCAAAAGGGGGCGTTCCCAGCCACTTAAACCATTTATGCCAATTTGGCCAGAAAAAAGTTGTACTAAACTAAGTTAGGGCAGCTTATGTGTCCACTTTTGTCCACACAGAAAGACCTTACTTGCAGTTAAGGAATCGGTGCAAGTAACTACATTTAAAGCACCACCAAGCACCAAACAAAGCACAAAAAGTAATAAGCAATTAATTAACAAATAAAAGAAGGAACTCTGCACCGAAAGCACCAAAATCAATCAGTAAATAACAAATAAAAAAAAAATAGAAGTCCTACCATTCGGCCAGGGCTAGGGACGGCGTGCTTTGGCCCCTCCCACACCGCCTGCAGTGCGCATTTGCATAAACAGCCTGCCAGGAGCGACTGCACATGCGCGCAGACTCTGTGCCACGACGGAGGCGAGGCTGGAGAGCGGCCAAAATACGGAGGTCTTTTTTCGGTGTGCTTGGAGGCAGGCAAAAGCGGCGCAGCTCGAGTGAGAGCACCAGAAAAAGAGGTTAGGGAAATTTGGGCCCTTTGTCACTATATTTGACAAGTAGTTTTGGCTATATAATGAGGGTATTTTATCAAGAAAGTTTATAGATTTGGGAGTCCATTAGTGGATTTGTTCAACTCTTCACAGTACGATCAAATTGTTTACCTTAAATTTAGTGTCTGAATGCAAGGAGCAAAATTGTTAACTTGGTAATATCCTGAGCATAATTATTGGCCATAAGCTCTGAGGCTGAAAATCCATGTCATTCTTCAGGTTTCCCTGTGCAGCAACAGATAATCTTTATTCAGTGGTAGGGTAATGGTCAGCATTTATGCAATTATATTGCTATCTGTTGCTTTATCCCTGCTGAGAGCTGGGTAGGCAACCTGTTCTTATGCCTCAGTGAACCTGTTGACTTTGCCCTAAACCTTTCCTGTGACGAGCGCAGGTTGTTCATTGCACTTCTTGGGACCTCAACTTGGTCACAGCATATTGGAGTTAGCATTCTGCACATTACATTGATATTGAATATCAGTGACCTGGGCATATTTATCTGATTCCTTGGGTTTTATGAAGAATTAGATGTACAGTGTGCATATAATTTCAAATATTTTGAAAAGCCTATTCTGGATCAAGTTTCACAACTGCATTGCTATAACTTCTAGTATTTGGGAAACTCCATTATTTAAATGAACTGTTGGTTTTCTTTTTTTTCCGTTTGAATTTATCGATGTGAACAAGGAATGCATCACTTGACTGACTACCTCGTATTTAGTACACCCTTTTACTAAAGCCTAATATCAGGATTGTGGTTTCAAGTACTATGACCTACAGAAGAAATAATAACTAATGATAACTCTGACATAATAAACTCGGACATTAATCAAAGTTACTGAGTTAATGAATTAATTGATAAATATAACAGTCAGTTGAACAAAGTCAGTGTGTGTTTTTTGTAAGCAGATGTGAACTGCAGGAAGCTTCCCTAAAAGTAATGGAACTGCCTTTAATGAACTCCTTCACATGGATTGTGAAACTATTCATGCACACATACCTGCTCTCTTTGGACAAGTCAATCAGTATTGAAGAATATCATTCTGTTAAACTGTGGCAGTGGGAGGTTTGGTGACAACTGCTTGGTTGTTTTGAACAACAGATTTGGGTAGAGTGTGTAAAACTGTTACTGATTAAGAACATAAAGCAAAAAGCAAGGTTATGTGCATAACGTAATTTATAGACAAAAGCAAAATACTGCGGATGCTGGAATCTGAAATAAAAACAGAAAATGCTGGAAATCTCAGCGGGTCAGGCAGAATCTGTGGAGAGAAACAGAACCGTTAACTCTGTTTCTCTGCACAGATGTTGCCTGACCCGCTGAGATTTCCAGCATTTCTGTAATTTATATACAGTTCAGATGCTTACTTGGAAGTTCACAAATGTTACTATTGCCAAATTGCCATAGCTGATCTCATGTGATTAAAGAATCATATAGCATGGAAGAAGGCCATTCAGCCCATCGTGTCTGTACCAGCTCTTTGAAAGAGATATCCGATTAGTCCCACACACCTGCTCTTTCCCCATAGTCCCACAAATTTCTCCTTTTCAAGTATATATCCAATTCCCTTTTGAAAATTAGAATTGAACCAGCTTTTACCACCTTTTCAGGCAGTGCATTGCAGATCATCATAGCTCACTAAGTAAATAAATTCTCCTAATTTCCCTCCTGGATTTTTTTGCCAATTATATTAAACTTATGTCATCTGGTTACTGATCCACCTGCTCGTGGAACAGTTTCGAACATAACAAAAGAAATAGGGGCAGCAGTAGGCCACCTGGCGCATCGAGCCTGCTCCGCCATTCAATAAAATCATGGCTGATCTGATCATGGACTCGGCTCCACTTCCCTGCCCGCTCCCCATAACCCTTTATTCCCTTATCGCTCAAAAATCTGTCTCTCTCTGCCTTAAATACATTCAATGACCCAGCCTCCACAGCTCTCTGGGGCAGAGAATTCCATAGATTTACAACCCTCAGAAGAAATTCCTCCTCATCACAGTTTTAAATGGGCGGCCCCTTATTCTTCGACTATGTCCCCTAGTTTTAGTTTCCCCTATGAGTGAAAATAACCTTTCTGCATCCACCTTGTCGAGCCCCCACATTAACTTATGTTTCGATAAGATCGGAACTCCAATGAGTATAGGCCCAATCTACTCAAACTACCTTCATAAGTCAACCCCCCCATCTCCAGAATCAATATAGTTGAACCTTCTCTGAACTGCCTCCAATGCAAGTATATCCTTCCTTAAATATGGAGAGCAAAACTGTACGCAGTACTTTAGATGTGGTCTCACCAATACCCTGTACAGTTGTAGCAGGGCTTCCCTGCTTTTATATTCTTTCCCCCCTTGCAATAGAAACATAGAAACATAGAAACATAGAAACATAGAAAATAGGTGCAGGAGTAGGCCATTCGGCCCTTCTAGCCTGCACTGCCATTCAATGAGTTCATGGCTGAACATTCAACTTCAGTACCCCATTCCTGCTTTCTCGCCATACCCCTTGATCCCCCTAGCAGTAAGGACCTCATCTAACTCCTTTTTGAATATATTTAGTGAATTGGCCTCAACAACTTTCTGTGGTAGAGAATTCCACAGGTTCACCACTCTCTGGGTGAAGAAGTTCCTCCACATCTCGGTCCTAAATGGCTTACCCCTTATCCTTAGACTGTGACCCCTGGTTCTGGACTTCCCCAACATTGGGAACATTCTTCCTGCATCTAACCTGTCTAACCCCGTCAGAATTTTATATGTTTCTATGAGGTCCCCTCTCATTCTTCTGAACTCCAGTGAATACAAGCCCAGTTGATCCAGTCTTTCTTGATAGGTCAGTCCCGCCATCCCGGGAATCAGTCTGGTGAACCTTCGCTGCACTCCCTCAATAGCAAGAATGTCCTTCCTCAGGTTAGGAGACCAAAACTGTACACAATACTCCAGGTGTGGCCTCACCAATGCCCTGTACAACTGTAGCAACACCTCCCTGCCCCTGTACTCAAATCCCCTTGCTATGAAGGCCAACATGCCATTTGCTTTCTTAATCGCCTGCTGCACCTGCATGCCAACCTTCAATGACTGATGTACCATGACACCCAGGTCTCTTTGCACCTCCCCTTTTCCTAATCTGTCACCATTCAGATAATAGTCTGTCTCTCTGTTTTTACCACCAAAGTGGATAACCTCACATTTATCCACATTATACTTCATCTGCCATGCATTTGCCCACTCACCTAACCTATCCAAGTCGCTCTGCAGCCTCACAGCATCCTCCTCGCAGCTCACACTGCCACCCAACTTAGTGTCATCCGCAAATTTGGAGATACTACATTTAATCCCCTCATCTAAATCATTAATGTACAGTGTAAACAGCTGGGGCCCCAGCACAGAACCTTGCGGTACCCCACTAGTCACTGCCTGCCATTCTGAAAAGTACCCATTTACTCCTACTCTTTGCTTCCTGTCTGACAACCAGTTCTCAATCCATGTCAGTACACTACCCCCAATCCCATGTGCTCTAACTTTGCACATCAATCTCTTGTGTGGGACCTTGTCGAACGCCTTCTGAAAGTCCAAATATACCACATCAACTGGTTCTCCCTTATCCACTCTACTGGAAACATCCTCAAAAAATTCCAGAAGATTTGTCAAGCATAAAGGCCAACATTCCATTTGCCTTCCTGATTACTTGCTGTACCTGCATGCATACTTTGTGTTTCATGCACAAGGACCTCCAGGTCCCTCTGTTACTGTAGCACTTCGCAATTTTTCTCCATTTAAATTATAATTTGCATTTCTCTTTTTTCTGCCAAAGTGGATAACCTCACATTTTCCCACATTGTACTCCATCTGCCAAATTTTTGCCCACTCACTTAGCCTGTCGATATCCCTTTGTAGATTTTTTGGGTCCTCCTCACAATTTGCTTTCCCACCCATCTGTGTATCAGCAAACTTGACTACATTACACTCGGTCCCTTCATCCAAGTCATTAATATAGATTGTAAATAGTTGAGGACCCAGCACCGATCCCTGCAGCACCCCACTAGTCACTGTTTGCCAACCAGAAAATGACCCATTTATCCCGCCTCTCTTTTTTCTGTTAGTTAGCCGATCGTCTATCCATGCTAATATATTACCCCCAACCCCGTGAACTTTTATCTTGTGCAGTAACCTTTTATGTGGCACCCTTATCGAATGCCTTCTGGAAATCCAAATACACCACATCCACTGGTTCCACCTTATCCACCCTGCTCGTTACATCCTCAAAGAACTCCAGCAAATTTGTCCAACATGATTTCCCTTTCATAAAACCATGCTGACTCTGCTTGATTGAATTATGCTTTTCCAAATGTCCTGCTGCTGCTTCCTTAATAATGGACTCCAGCATTTTCCCAACGACAGATGTTAGGCTAACTGGTCTATAGTTTCCTGCTTTTTGTCTGCCTCCTTTTTTAAATAGGGGTTAGATTTGCGGTTTTCCAATCTGCTGGGACAGCCCCAGAATCCAGGGAATTTTGGTAGATTACAACCAATGCATCTGCTATCTCTGCAGCCACTTCTTTTAAGACCCTAGGATGAAAGCCATCAGGTTCAGGGGATTTGTCTGCCTTTCGTCCCATTATTTTACTACATTATGTGCTCTTTAAATGGCAAACATTTAAAGAGCACATGGGTGAACTTCAACAATTGTACATCCCTGTCTGGAATAAAAATAAAACAGGGAAGGTGGCTCAACCGTGGCTAACAAGGGAAATTAGGGATAGGTTTAAATCCAAAAAAAGAGGCATATAAATTGGCCAGAAAAAGCAGCAAACCTGAGGACTGGGAGAAATTTAGAATTCAGCAGAGGAGGAAAAAGGGTTTAATTAGGAGAGGGAAAATAAGCGTATGAGAGGAAGCTTGCTGGGAACATAAAAACTGACTGCAAAAGCTTCTATAGATATGTGAAGAGAAAAAGATTAGTGAAGACAAACGTAGGTCCCTTGCAGTCAGAATCAGGTGAATTTATAATGGGGAACAAAGAAATGGCAGACCAATGGAACAAATACTTTGGTTCTGTCTTCATGAAGGAAGACACAAATAACCTGCCGGAAATACTAGGGGACCGAGGGTCTAGAGAGGAGGAGGAACTGAAGGAAATCCTTATTAGTCAGGAAATTGTCTTAGAGAAATTGATGGGATTGAAGGCCGATAAATCCCCGGGGCCTGATAGTCTGCATCCCAGAGTACTTAAGGAAGTGGCCCTAGAAATAGTGGATGCATTGGTGATCATTTTCCAACAGTCTATCGACTCTGAATCAGTTCCTATGGACTGGAGGGTAGCTAATATAACGGCACATTTATAAAAAAAAAAGGAGGTAGAGAGAAAATGGGTAATTATAGACCGGTTAGCCTGACATCAGCGGTGGGGAAAATGTTGGAATCAATTATTAAAGATGAAATAGCAGCGCATTTGGATAGCAGTGACAGGATCGGTCCAAGTCAGCATGGATTGATGAAAGGGAAATCATGCTCGACAAATCTTCTGGATTTTTTTGAGGATGTAACTAGTAGAGTGGACAAGGGAGAACCAGTGGATGTGGTGCATTTGGACTTTCAAAAGGCTTTTGACAAGGTCCCACACAAGAGATTGGTGTGCAAAATTAAAGCACATGGTATTGGGGGTAATGTATTGACATGGATAGAGAACTGGTTGGCAGACAGGAAGCAGAGAGTCGGGATAAACGGGTCCTTTTCAGAATGGCAGGCAGTGACTAGTGGGGTGCCGCAGGGCTCAGTGCTGGGATCCCAGCTATTTACAATATACATCAGTGATTTAGATGAAGGAATTGAGAGTATTATCTCCAAGTTTGCAGATACCACTAAGCTGGGTGGTGGTGTGAGCTGTGAGGAGGATGCTAAGAGGCTGCAGAGTGACTTGGACAGGTTGGGTGAATGGGCAAATGCATGGCAGATGCAGTATAATGTGGATAAATGTGAGGTTATCCACTTTGGTGGCAAAAACACGAAGGCAGAATATTATCTGAATGGTGGCAGATTAGGAAAAGGGGAGGTGCAACGAGACCTGGGTGTCATGGTACACAAGTCATTGAAGGTTAGCATGCAGGTGCAGCAGGCGGTGAAGAAGGCAAATGGCATGTTGGCCTTCATAGTAGGGGATTTGAGTCTTGGAGCAGGGAGGTCTTGCTGCAGTTGTACAGGGCCTTGGTGAGGCCTCACCTGGAATATTGTTTTCAGTTTTGGTCTCCTAATGTGAGGAAGGTTGTTCTTGCTGCTGAGGGAGTGCAGCGAAGGTTCACCAGACTGATTCCTGGGATGGCAGGACTGAGATATGAGGAGAGACTGGATCGACTGGGCCTGTATTCACTGGAGTTTAGAAGAATGAGATGGGATCTCATAGAAACATAAAATTCTGATGGGACTGGACAGGTTAGATGCAGGAAGAATGTTCCCGATCTTGGGAGAGTCCAGAATCAGGGGTCACAATCTAAGGATAAGGGATAAGCCATTTAGGACTGAGATGAGGAAAAACTTCTTCACTCAGAGAGTTGTTAACCTGTGGAATTCTCTTCTTCAGAGTTGTTGATGCCAGTTCATTAGATATATTCAAGAGGGAGTTGGATATGGCCCTTATGGCTAAAGGGATCAAGGGGTATGGAGAGAAAACAGGAAAGGGGTACTGAGGTGAATGATCAGCCATGATCTTATTGAATGGTGGTGCAGGCTCGAAGGGCTGAATGGCCTATTCCTGCACCTATTTTCTATGTTTCTATGAGTACAACTTCATTAGTGACTGTATTAAGTTCCTCCCTTTTGCCCCTTATCCACTATTAGGATGTTTTTAGTGTCTTCTACTTTGAAGACCAATACAAAATATTTGTTCAACGTCTCTGCCGTTTCCCTGTTCTCCATTATTAATTCCCCAGTCTCATCCTCTAGGGGACCAACATTTACTTGAGCCACTCTTTTCCTTTTTATGTACCTGTTTTTATATTTTGTGCTAGTTTACTTTCATCATCTATCTTCCCCCTCCATTTTTTTAAGTCATTGTTTGGCTTTTAAAAGTTTCCCAATCCTCTGGCTTCCCACTAGTCTTGGCTACATTGTATGCCCTTGATTTCAATTTGATACCATCCCTTATTTCCTTAGTTAGCCATGGATGGTTATCCCTTCTCTTACATTCTTATTCCCTTTTCATTGGGATATTTTTTTGTTGCGAGTTATGAAATATCTCCTTAAATGTCTGCCACTGCTCATCAACCGTCCCATACTCTAATCTATTTTCCCAGTCCACTTTAGCCAACTCTGCCCTCATACCTTTGTAGTCTCCTTTATTTAAGCTTAGGACACTGGTTTGAGAACGAACTTTCTCACCCTCCCAACTGAATTTCAAATTCAATCATGTTATGGTCCCTCATTCCTAGAGGATCCTTCACCAGGAGATCACTTATTAATCCTGACTTATTACACAGTACCAGATCTAAGATAGGCTCCCTGGTTGGTTCCACATCGTTATTGTTCAAGGAAGCTATCCCGGGGAGACACTGAACTCTTCCTCAAGGCTACCCTGACCAATTTGCTTTATCCAATCAATATGAAGGTTAAAATTGCCCATGATTATTGCTGTTCCTTTATTACAAGCCTCCATTATTTCTTGATTTCTCCCCATTTGCACTCAAAATCCCTCATAATTTTGAGCCCCTATCAAATCTCCCCTTGACCTCTCTCAGTTGTAAGGAAAACAATCACAGCATCTCTAGTCTCTCTACATAATTGGAAGTTCCTCCTCCCTGGTACCACTCTGGTAAATCTCCTTTGCACCCTCTCCGAGGCCTTGACACACTTCCTCGAGTGTGATTCCTGAGAGTTTATTTGGAATGGGGCTGAATAAGTTTTAGCAGAGGAACAGATTGGTATCTATGGTAGTTGATACAGGGCAGAGAGCAATTATGGAGAGAGTGCAATTTAACGCAAAGAAATGTGAAGTGATGCATTTTAATGGGAGAGGCAATATAAACTAAATGGTACATTTTAAAGATGTCTCAGGAACACGTACATGTTGGTGTATGTACACAATTCTTTGAAGATGCCAGGGGTCGTCGAGAAGGCTGTTTAAAAAAACATACATTCTAGGCTTTGTTAAGAGAGGCATAGAGCACAAAAGTAAGAAAGTTATGTTAAACCATTATAAATCACTGGTTTGGTCTCAGCTGGAGTATTGTGTCCATTTCTTGGCATCACACTTTAGGAAGAATGTCAATGCATTAGAGAGGGTGCAGAGATTTACTTGAATGGTGAAAGGGGTGGGGGTGGGTGGGGGGGACTTCAGTTATGTAGAGAAACTAGAGAACCCGGAGTTCTCCTTAGCGTGGTTAAGGGTAGATTTAATAGGTGTTCAAAATCATGAAGGGTTTTGATAAAAGTAAATAAGGAGAAACTTTCCAGTGGCAGAAGGGTCAGTAACTCGAGGACACAAATTAAAGGTAACTGGCAAAATAATGAGTGTTTTTTACACAGCGACTTGTTATGGTTTGGAATGTACTGTCCGAAAGGCTGATGGAAACAATTGGATACATAATTGAAAAGGGAAAAATTGCAGGGCTATGGGGAAAGGGCAGGGGAGTGGGATTAATTGGATATCTAGTATGCAGCTTGGTGGCCTGGCCCAGCAGTCTGAGCAGCCCCTGGTCTGTGAGCACCATCGGAGCAGGCCGGGGAGCAGAAGGAGCAGCGTGGAGGCATACCACTCCAGGGAGCATAGAAACATAGAAAATAGGTGCAGGAGTAGGCCATTCGGCCCTTCTAGCCTGCACCGCCATTCAATGAGTTCATGGCTGAACATTCAACTTCAGTACCCCATTCCTGCTTTCTCGCCATACCCCTTGATCCCACTAGTAGTAAGGACCTCATCTAACTCCTTTTTGAATATATTTAGTGAATTGGCCTCAACAACTTTCTGTGGTAGAGAATTCCACAGGTTCACCACTCTCTGGGTGAAGATGTTCCTCCGCATCTCGGTCCTAAATGGCTTACCCCTTATCCTTAGACTGTGACCTCTGGTTCTGGACTTCCCCAACATTGGGAACATTCTTCCTGCATCTAACCTGTCTAACCCCGTCAGAATTTTAAATGTTTCTATGAGGTCCCCTCTCATTCTTCTGAACTCCAGTGAATACAAGCCCAGTTGATCCAGTCTTTCTTGATAGGTCAGTCCCGCCATCCCGGGAATCAGTCTGGTGAACCTTCGCTGCATTCCCTCAATAGCAAGAATGTCTTTCCTCAGGTTAGGAGACCAAAACTGTACACAATACTCCAGGTGTGGCCTCACCAATGCCCTGTACAACTGTAGCAACACCTCCCTGCCCCTGTACTCAAATCCCCTTGCTATGAAGGCCAACATGCCATTTGCTTTCTTAACCGCCTGCTGCACCTGCATGCCAACCTTCAATGACTGATGTACCATGACACCCAGGTCTCTTTGCACCTGCCCTTTTCCTAATCTGTCACCATTCAGATAATAGTCTGTCTCTCTGTTTTTACCACCAAAGTGGATAACCTCGCATTTATCCACATTATACTTCATCTGCCATGCATTTGCCCACTCACCTAACCTATCCAAGTCGCTCTGCAGCCTCACAGCATCCTCCTCGCAGATCACACTGCCACCCAACTTAGTGTCATCCGCAAATTTGGAGATACTACATTTAATCCCCTCATCTAAATCATTAATGTACAGTGTAAACAGCTGGGGCCCCAGCACAGAACCTTGCGGTACCCCACTAGTCACTGCCTGCCATTCTGAAAAGTACCCATTTACTCCTACTCTTTGCTTCCTGTCTGACAACCAGTTCTCAATCCATGTCAGTACACTACCCCCAATCCCATGTGCTCTAACTTTGCACATCAATCTCTTGTGTGGGACCTTGTCGAACGCCTTCTGAAAGTCCAAATATACCACATCAACTGGTTCTCCCTTATCCACTCTACTGGAAACATCCTCAAAAAATTCCAGAAGATTTGTCAAGCATGATTTCCCTTTCACAAATCCATGCTGACTTGGACCTATCATGTCACCTCTTTCCAAATGCACTGCTATGACATCCTTAATAATTGATTCCATCATTTTACCCACTACCGGTATCACTCTGGTAAATCTCCTTTGCTCCCTCTCCGAGGCCTTGACATGTGCTGGAGCAGGAGAGCAACGGCAGCGAAGAGTGACGTCATCAAGATCCAGGTCGGTGATTAAAGCGTGGGCAGGTATAGCAGGAGTGGCGAGAGTTCGTAGCGGGACGCGAGTTCGGGGCCCAGGTGAGGGCCCATGGGCAGCACGGGCCAGCCCACACTGCGATGTGTGCGTGCATTAGGTCCGTGCAGCAGAGCTGGTCTCCAGTCGTCTTGGTTAATCCTTGCCATTGGACCAAGACCGAGCTCTGTCAAGCCCATGTGGTGGCTGGTATGCAACGGCCACCACACGTTAAAAAAATCCACGCACAGGCATCTTTCACCCGTCAAAATTTAGTTCGGGACCTGGAATTTTAGGTCCTTCATTGAAACACGTGAACTTTTTGGCGTGGAAGCAAGTCATCCTCGATTCGAGGGACTGCCTATGATGATGATGAGAGTGTGATGTCTAGAATTGGACAAACTGCTCTAGCAGAGGCCTAGCTGGTGATTTATAGTGGTTTACCATAACCTCCTTGCGTTTGTGCTCTATGCCTCTATTTATGAAGCCAAGGATCTTGTATGCTTTTTTAAGTTATCAACTTGTCCTGCTACATTCAAAGTTTTGTGTATGTTACCCACTAGGTCTCTCTGTTCCTGCACTCCCTTTAAAATTGTACCATTTAATTCATATTGTGTCGTCTTGTTTTTCCTTTCAAAATGTATCAATTCATAGTTCTCCATTAAATTTCATCTGGCATGTGTCTGCCCATTTCACCAGTCTGTCTATGTCCCCCTGAAGTCTGGTACTATCCCTCTCACTGTTTACAATTCCAAATCTTGTCATCTTCAAACTTTGAAATAATTCCCCCTACACCCAAATCCATGACATTGATTTATATTGAAAAGAGCAGTGGTGCAAATACTGACCCCTGTGGGGAAACCACTGAATACTATCCTCCAGTCTAATAAACAACCATTCACCACGACTCTGCTTTCTGTCTCTCAGCCAATTTTGTATCCACACAGCCACTGCCCCTTTAATCCTGCAGGCTTCAAGACTACACCGGATTTAGTCCTGTTGTGAAAATGTGACAAGGAATTGATTCAGTGAAATGATTTGAAGCACGTTACATTTTCTTAGGCGGACGAAAAAAGACTTTGCATTTATGTAACACCTTTCACAACCTCATGACTTCCCAAACCACTTTACAGCTAATGAAGTACTTCAACGTGTAGTCACCTTTTGTAATGTAGCAAACACGACAGACAAATTTGCACACAGCATGGTCTCACAAACATCAGAGATAATGACCAGATTTTTTTTTTGTGATACTGTTTGAGGGCTGAATGTTCGCAAGGACATTGGGGTGAACTTCCTTGCTCTCCTTCGAATAGTGTAATTTTATGTCCACCTGAGAGGGCAGGCACCTTATCCAAAAGATGGCACTTCTGACTGCAGCACCCGCTCAGTATTGCACTAAAGTGTCAACCTAGGTTACGTGCTAAAGTCTCTGGGGTGGGACTTGAATCGTCTGATTCTTCGGCGATGGTGCTACCACTGAGCAAAGGCTAGTGCTAAATGTTGATTCTGCATTGATATATACAGTATAAAAGTTGATTCATGGTTAGCACTACAATTTTTTTTTCAATAAATGGCAATATCTAACCTTTTTATGGGCTGCTTTTCATCGAGAAACTTTAGGAAGGTCCAGTTCTAGAACCTTGTCAGAATATCTAGCATCAATTTGGTTACCAGAAAGTTTTATTTTCGACATGTTGATCTCTGTTGTTCATGCAGTCATAATGATTTATTTTTCTGCCTCTAGATGCACCTTTTACCTTTATTAATGTACTGTAGAATATAAGCATGTTAAACATTGAATGGCAATAAAGGGGACTTGACTTGAAAAGGAGGTATCCAACAAAAGAGCAAGTATAGAAAAAAGAAATGTTCTCATGATAGGATCTGAATTTTGGAATGCAGTATTTTAAAATCTGGATTTGATCTTCAAAAATAATGCTCAACAGGAAATGGGTTTGAGCATAGACCATGGGTTACAATAAAATAAAATTGACTCAACATTGAATGTGCTTTTTCTTTACAACAGACCTCTTCTCCCAATACATCAAGTGAGAACTCACCAGTGAGCCCTCCTGATGAACAAGGTCAGGGTGATGCTCCTCCTCAACTTGAGGAGGAGGAGCCTGCATTTCCTCATACTGATTTGGCAAAGCTGGATGATATGATTAATAGGTGAGTGCAACTAGACTAAAAAATTAAACAAATTAATAATTTGTATTCATGTACATTATTTTCACACTTCTATTTGCTTTCTTTAGACCTCGTTGGGTAGTTCCAGTGTTGCCTAAAGGTGAATTAGAAGTTCTACTAGAAGCTGCTATAGATCTTAGTAAAAAAAGTAAGTTTTCAAAACCATGTTAAGCATCTTGGAAGAATGAGTACTTTGGTTTTAGAATGCCAAGTTGATTTGTTGAAATATTTGGTTTACATTTCAAGGATTGAGTAAAATACTTCTGAATATTATAATTGTATGGGGTAAAACTGACAGTCCTTTTGATTCGGAGAAATGAAGTTATTCAGAGAGCCATGTAGTCGTGCTTTTCTTTCTGGTTAATTGTCATTGGTACCTATTGATGCTTAATCTAACATGTTGAGGCGCATTCAGTGGAAGCTGGGAGCAATAGACACAAGACCTATTTTCAAAGGGAAAATTTAAAAAAAAAATACCTCCTACCCATAAGTACTGTGTGATGTAGACAAATGGCCTTGAATTTGCGGTTGGAGGCTTCCCGCGGGGAAATGCTTCCGATCCGCAAATAAAATGACTGTGCACCTGGTGGTACAGAGATTCACGGTCCTGGGCCTCTTGGGTGCCTTGTGGGTAGAGGCCCACGTATCTCGGGGGCGTAAGTGGTTCGCAAACGCCCCATGCGTCACATGGGCCAGCCCAACCAATAAAAATAACGAATCCTCATTCATGTTTATGGGGATTCTGTACGTACGGAATCCTCATGAGCATGAATGGCAATAATCCCAAAAATACATCGACACATCAAATAAATAAATTACACTTAAAATTAATTAAAATGCAATTTAATAAAATATTGGAAATAAAAATGTAATTTTATTAGCCCGACTCGCCGGCCACGAATGCTCGGGGATGCCGAGGATCTGTCAGGAAAATTCTTGGCAGATCGCAGGTTCTGGGTTTTCGTGTGTTGCATACGCAAAAACCCGAAACTTGTGCAGCCCTTACGAGTGCATAGGGCCACAAATTATGGGCCAATGTCTCCTTCCTTTGGAGATTTTTCATTTATGTAGACCAAAAACAAATCCGTGGACACTTGACTTGGCGTGAGAAGGCTATGAAATGTTTTATTTTACATGTATTTACATGACATGTACAGCATAGAAACAGACCATTTGGTCCAACTGGTCCATGCCGGTATTGATGCTCCGCACGGGCCTCGTATCGCCCCTTGTTGTCTCACCCTATCAGCATTTCCTTCTATTCCTTTCTCATGTACTTAGCTTTTTAATTGCATCTGTACTATTCATCTCAACTAATCCTTAAAGCTAGTTCCACGTTCTAGCCACTCTGGGTAAAGACGTTTCTTCTGAATTACCTATTGCATTTATTAGTGACTATCTTATGTTTCTGGCCCCTAGTTTTGGACTCCTCTCTTTCTTACCCCCTCCCCCCCACACAAGTAGAAACCGATTCTCTACTACTCTTATCAAACAGTTTTGGCAGGTCAATCTGTGACTAGGTGCCATTAACTCTTGTGGCACTTGACAGTCTACCAGCTCTTTGAGACTGATCATGGCACTTAATGAATTTCCTTGGCCAGTACGAACTGCATTTACACTTGAGTGGTAGGATTGGAATCAAGAGTGATGAATGTCAATCTTCACATAAGTCAATAGTAGCTAGTCAAAGATGAACCCACCAGCTGTCTGAATAGATCTTCTTCAACAGAAAGATCTGATGTGATGCATCTCAATGGATCAGCTTCTGCACTAAATAAATGAGTGCTTTTCACAGGGAGGAGGAGTTCTTTGCAACTATTTTATAGTATTTTTGAATAGTATAAAAATATTTGGTGCTCCCTGGGTGGCTCTAATAAATAGACATGGTTTCTGGAAAGTTTAATTTGAAGAAAGCAATGAAGTAGGAGGTATTGTTCTATTTAGGAGTGTCACAGTTTAGATGAGTTAATTAAATCACTCAGTTTATCACAACTTGAAAATTCTTATAAATCTTCATTGTCTTGAAAAATAAGTTCTCTGATACTGCAGTTTGAGACCATTGTATCTCTATTTTCTACAAAAATGTTGTGAAAGTTGATATGTCCTTACTATACAGTATAAATGTACACGAGACCCATAGTTGAGAGAAGGGCACTCTGTGACCAGTAACTTTTATTAGCCAGCACTGAAGTGATGAAGGTGGGTGGAGCTTCCCCTTTTATACCTGAAAGTCCAGGTTAGGAGTGTCTCCCACAAGTTCACCACCTAATGGTCAATGTTCTCTGTACAACTTAGGTCAGTTTATACATGGGTTACAATGACAGTTAAATACATGACATCACCTCTTTTCCCCCCCCCCCCAGCCCCAAAGTCTTATTGGGATCACAGGTTAAGTCTCTCTGGTGGTTTACGCTCCCTTGTAGAGCGGCGGAGTTGGGGCTCCGGTTGTTGGGCACTGGCCTGAGTGCTGTTTGTGGTGCCTCAGGCCTGTCCGGACTGCCCACAGTGACTGGGCTCTCCTCCGCTTGGTTCCGGTGTTCGGTCACCTGTGGAGGAGTGAACTCTACATCGTGTTCTTCCTCTGCTTCTTCTATGGGGTTGCTGAACCTCCTTTTTGTTCGATCCACGTGTTTGCAGCAGATTTGTCTATTGGTAAGTTTAACTACCAGAATTCTATTCCCCTCTTTGGCAATCACAGTGCCTGCGAGCTATTTAGGCCCTGCAGTGTAGTTGAGGACAAAGACAGGATCATTGACATCAATACATTGTGCCCTCGCATTCCCGTCATGGCAGTCACATTGTGACCTGGCGTCTGCTCTCAACAATTTCTTTCATGGTTTTGAGTGTCCTTTTCATTAGCAGCTCTGCGGGTGGGACCCCTGTGAGCGAGTGTGGTTGGGATCTATTGGCCAACAGGAGGCGCGATGAGCGACTTTGTAGGGCATCCCCTGTTTGATTATCTGCACTGTTCGTTCCGCCTGGCCGTTTGAGGCTGGCTTGGACGGTGCAGTTCTGACATGGTTGATATAATTTCCTGCCATGAAATCCTGGAATTCAATGCTTGTAAAGCACGGGCCATTGTCGCTGACCAAGACGTCCGGTAGACCATGGGCGGCGAACATTGCCCGTAGACTTTCTACCGTGGCAGAGGATGTGCTTGAATTGAGAGTGTCACACTCGATCCATTTGGAGTAGGCGTCTACTACAACCAAAAACATTTTTCCCATGAAAGGACCTGTGTAGTCCACATGGATGCGTGACCATGGCTTTGCGGGTCAGGACCAGGGGCGAAGGAGGGCTTCTCTGGGCGTATTGCCCAGCTGGGCACATGTGTTGCACCTGCGAACACAAAGTTCCAGGTCTGCATCTATCCCTGGCCACCAAACGTGTGACCTGGCAATTGCCTTCATCATGACAATGCCCGGGTGCTCATTGTGGAGTTCTCTAATGAACATCTTTCTGCCCATCTGGGGCATGACCACTCTGTTTCCCCACAGTAGGCAATCGGCCTGAATCGAGAGTTCATCCTTGTGCCTGTGAAATGGTTTGAATTCCTCAGGGCATGCTCCGTACGTGGCTGCCCAGTCCCCATTCAGGACACATTTCTTGACTAAAGACAGTAGCGGGTCTCTATTTGTCCAGACTTTAATCTGACGGGCTGTCACAGGTGAGCCTTCGCTTTCGAAAGCTTCAACAGCCATGACCATCTCAGCAGCATGCTCGGTTGCCCCTTGGTGGTGGCTAGTGGGAGCCTGCTGAGTGCATCGGCGCAGTTTTCAGTGCCCAGTCTGTGCCGAATTGTACAGTCATAGGCGGCTAACATGAGTGCCCACCTCAGTATGCGGGCCGATGCATTTGCATTTATGGCCTTGTCGGCCAAAAGGGGATATTAGGGGTTTGTGATCTGTCTCCAGCTCAAATTTCCTGCCAAACAGGTACTGGTGCATTTTTTTTTTTTTTTACAGCATATACACATGCAAGTGCTTCCTTTTCTACCATCCCATAGCCCCGTTCTGCCTGGGACAGACTTCTGGAGACATAAGCTACCGGCTGTAACTGACCCTTGGCATTAACATGCTGCAACACACACACGACCCCATAGGATGACGCGTCGTACGTTAAAATGAGTTTCTTACATGGGTCATATAGTGTTAACAGATTGTTGAGCACGAAATTTGTTATGCTCCATCAAAAGCCCTTTCCTGGCTGTCCCCCCAGACCCATTCGTGACCTTTGCGTAGGAGCACATGTAGCGACTCTAACAGCGTGCTCAATTTGGGAAGAAAGTTACTAAAATAGTTCAGGAGCCCCAGGAACGAACGCAGCTCCGTCGTGTTACGGGGTCTGGGTGCTCTCTGGATCGCTTTTGTTTTGGACGCAATCGGTCTGATCCCGTCTGCTGCTACCCTCATCCCCAGGAATTCTACCTCTGGAGCTAGGAAGGCGCACTTCGCCTTTTTCAGTCGCAGACCTACCCGGTCCAGTCTGCGTAGCACCTCCTCCAGGTTGCGGAGGTGTTCTTCAGTATCACAACCCGTGATGAGGATGTCGACTTGAAAAACCACTGCCCTTGGAATCGATTTGAGGAGGCTTTCCATATTTCGTTGAAAGATCGTGACGGCCGAGCGAATCGTAAACGGACATCTGTTGTACTCAAACAATCCCTTGTGTGCTGTGATGGTGGTCAGCTTCTTCGACTCACTCGCCAGCTCCTGGATCATATAAGCTGAGATCAGGTCCAATTTTGAAAAAAGTTTGCCACCGGATAGCGTCGTAAAGAGGTCCTCCGCTCTTGGTAGCGGGTACTGGTCTTGGAGTGACACCCGATTGATGGTGGCCTTGTAATCACCACATTTCCTGACCGACCCATCCGCCTTGAGCACCGGCACAATCGGGCTCGCCCAGTCACTGAATTCGACTGGCGAGATGATGCCTTCCCTCAGCAGGCGGTCCAATTCGCCTTCTATCTTTTCCCGCATCACGTACGGCTCCGCTCTGGCCTTGTGGTGTACTGGCCTGGCGTCCGGGCTTATGTGAATCACTACTGTGGTCCCCATGAAAGTGCCAATGTCGGGTTGAAATAGTGAGTCAAATTTGTCCAGGACCCATGCGCATGATACTCACTCCACAGAAGACATTGCATTGACATTGCCCCATTTCCAGTTCATGACAGCCAGCCAACTCCTCCCCAGTAGTGCGGGACCGTCCCCCGGGACAATCCAGAGTGGCAACCTGTTCTCCGAATTTTTGTGCGTCACGACTACCGTGGTGCTGCCTAGCACCGGAATGATCTCCTTTGTTTATGTCCGTAGCTATGCGTCAATCGGCAATAATTTTGGTCTCCTGGCCTTAGACGCCCACAACTTGTCGAACTGTTTGATACTCAACAGGGACTGGCCCCCCGTGTCTAGCTCCATTGATACTGGGATGCCATTGAGGAGCACTTTCATCATTATCGGTGGCGTCCTGGTGTATGAACTGTATATGTGCTCCACATGAACTCGCTGAACTTCAGCTTCCAGCGATTTCCACCAGTGTCCATTTGGCCTCGTAGGGCTTACATCGGGCCCGTCCTCCTCGTACATCAACCTGGCTGCAGGCTTCCTGCACATATGCGCCAAGTGACCGCTGACGTTGCAGTTTCTGCAGGTATATTGCTGATACCTGCAAGCTCTGGCTGTGTTTTTGCCTCCACACCTCCAACATGAACCGTTGGAAACAAAAGGTCCATTACCAGTCGATCGCCTCTGACTCTCTGTAACTGTCCTTAAGTGCACCATTGACTGGTGTTGATGGCCCCATTACTGGCCGCATTGTCCCTTGCGATGGCATGAATCGCCGTTCAGCTAGCCATTGTCTCTGTTGAATTCCCCCTTTGGGTTCGACTTGGGCGGGGGGGTGGGGTGGAATGAAGGAGGGAGGGAGGGAAGTGGGGGGTGGGGGGGAGGGGAGGGGGAGAGAGGGAGGGGAGGGGGGGAGGGGAGGGGGAGAGAGGGAGGGGAGGGGGAGGGGGAGGGAGGGAGTGAGTGGAGGGGAGGGAGGAGAGAGAGGGGGGGGAGGGGGGTAGAGGGGGGAGGGAGAGAGTGGAGGGGGGAGGGAGAGTGGAGTAGGGGGAGGGAGGAGAGAGTGTGGTGGGGGTTGGGGGGGGGAAGAGGGAGAGTTGTGGGTGGGGAGAGGGTGGAGGGGGGGGAAGAGGGAGAGTGTGGAGGGTGGAGGGAGGGGGGGGAAGAAAGAGAGTGGAGGGGGGGCAACAGGGCGAGTGGAGGGGGGGGAAGTGGGAGAGAGTGGAGGGGGGGGGGAAGTGGGAGAGAGTGGAGGGGGGGGAAGTGGGAGAGAGTGGAGGGGGGGGAAGTGGGAGAGAGTGGAGGGGGGGGAAGTGGGAGAGAGTGGAGGGGGGGGGAGTGGGAGAGAGTGGAGGGGGGGGGAGTGGGAGAGAGTGGAGGGGGGGGAGTGGGAGAGAGTGGAGGGGGGGGGAAGTGGGAGAGAGTGGAGGGTGGGGGGGGGAAGTGGGAGAGAGTGGAGGGTGGGGGGGGGGAAGTGGGAGAGAGTGGGGGGGGGGGAAGTGGGAGAGAGTGGAGGGTGGGGGGGGAAGTGGGAGAGAGTGGAGGGTGGGGGGGGAAGTGGGAGAGAGTGGAGGGTGGGGGGGGGAAGTGGGAGAGAGTGGAGGGTGGGGGGGGGGAAGTGGGAGAGAGTGGAGGGTGGGGGGGGGGAAGTGGGAGAGAGTGGAGGGTGGGGGGGGGGGGAAGTGGGAGAGAGTGGAGGGTGGGGGGGGGGGGAAGTGGGAGAGAGTGGAGGGCGGGGCCGGGAAGTGGGAGAGAGTGGAGGGGGGGGGGGGGGAAAGAGGGAGAGAGTGGAGGAGGGGGAGAGAGTGGAGGAGGGGAGGAGGGGGAGAGAGTGGAGGAGGGGGGGAGAGGGAGAGAGTGGATGGAGGGAGGGTGGGGAGAGAGTGGATGGAGGGAGGGTCGGGAGGGTGGGGAGAGAGTGGATGGAGGGAGGGTGGGGAGAGAGTGGATGGAGGGAGGGTGGGGAGAGAGTGGATAGAGGGAGGGTGGGGAGAGAGTGGATGGAGGGAGGGTGGGGAGAGAGTGGATGGAGGGAGGGTGGGGAGAGAGTGGATGGAGGGAGGGTGGGGAGAGTGGATGGAGGGAGGGTGGGGAGAGTGGATGGAGGGAGGGTGGGGAGAGTGGATGGAGGGAGGGTGGGGAGAGAGTGGATGGAGGGAGGGTGGGGAGAGAGTGGATGGAGGGAGGGTGGGGAGAGAGTGGATGGAGGGAGGGTGGGGAGAGAGTGGATGGAGGGAGGGTGGGGAGAGTGTGGATGGAGGGAGGGTGGGGAGAGAGTGGATGGAGGGAGGGTGGGGAGAGAGTGGATGGAGGGAGGGTGGGGAGAGAGTGGATGGAGGGAGGGTGGGGAGAGAGTGGATGGAGGGAGGGTGGGGAGAGAGTGGATGGAGGGAGGGTGGGGAGAGAGTGGATGGAGGGAGGGTGGGGAGAGAGTGGATGGAGGGAGGGTGGGGAGAGAGTGGATGGAGGGAGGGTGGGGAGAGAGTGGATGGAGGGAGGGTGGGGAGAGAGTGGATGGAGGGAGGGTGGGGAGAGAGTGGATGGAGGGAGGGTGGGGAGAGAGTGGATGGAGGGAGGGTGGGGAGAGAGTGGATGGAGGGAGGGTGGGGAGAGAGTGGATGGAGGGAGGGTGGGGAGAGAGTGGATGGAGGGAGGGTGGGGAGAGAGTGGATGGAGGGAGGGTGGGGGAGAGAGTGGATGGAGGGAGGGTGGGGAGAGAGTGGATGGAGGGAGGGTGGGGAGAGAGTGGATGGAGGGAGGGTGGGGAGAGAGTGGATGGAGGGAGGGTGGGGAGAGAGTGTGGATGGAGGGAGGGTGGGGAGAGTGTGGAGAATGGAGGGAGGGTGGGGAGAGAGTGGAGGGGGGGGGAGGGAGAGTGGAGGGGGGGGGTGGGGGGAGAGAGTGTGGAGAGTGGAGGGGGGGGTGGGGGGAGTGAGTGTGGAGGGTGGAGGGGGGGTGGGGGGAGTGAGTGGAGGGTGGAGGGGGAGTGGGTGGAGTGGGTGGAGTGGGTGGAGTGGGTGGAGTGAGTGGAGGGAGGGAGAGGGTGGAGGGAGGTGGTTGGGGAGGTGGAGGAGGGTGAGGGGATGGGGGGAGCGGGGAGAAGTGGAGGGTCGGTCGGGCGCCCGAGCGATGGGTGGGGCGCCCCGAGGCGGGGTAGAAGTCGGCGGTGGCCCGACGCAGTTAAGGCTTCGGCTGCGGCCCGAGGCGGGTAACAGTTTGGCGGGGGAGAGGGCAGGGGAAAGGTTGGCGGCGGCCCGAGACCGGGGAGAGGTTCGCGGTGGCCCGAGACGGGGATCTGGATTCCGGAACATTTTCCGGATTCTGGACAACCCCGCCACGGATCATCCCGGTGTTCGGATTCTGGACCACTACAGATTCTGGAACTCCGTATTCTCGACGCTGTTCCTGTTGTACAATTACCTTTTTGTATAATCCAGGATCTACGTATCCACAGATATCTTATTAATGCTATTCAGTGACATTGTGTAATTACATTGCTTCCTCATACTATGGAGTGCAAAATATAGTTTTAAAATCTAGATCCTAAAATGCTAGTTGAGTACTGTATTGTTTTGTCAAAGATTATTTGGATTATAAAGGTAAATGTTCTGTAGTTTCCTTTATTTCTAATGCAGGTCTGAAGCTCGAATTTATAAGTTCATAAACATCAGAAATAAAAGAATTTTAAATCTGAGCCCCAAGGCTTGAACAATTTATCCAGCTGGTCTCAATTCGACCAAGAAGTCTGTGGCATTGACTCAGTTTTGAGAGTATTGGGTGATGCTGGATTTGAAGCATAGTTGGAAGTCTGAACATAGTATAATAAAACTCAGAGTTCAATTTGTTAAAATTTTATTAGTATTTCAGAGTGAGGAGGAGTCATCTTCAAATAACTTTGTGTCAGTAGTGTGCTGACCTATATAACTTCTTCAAATTTGTATCTGTATAATCACACACATAATTGGATTTGTGTATGCATGTATTACAATTTTAGCTTTTCTGATTTATTGGTAGAATTTCATATAGAAACAAGTATAGCCATGTTCCTAGTAGTTTTGATCAGATGTAATTTTTTCATTTCAAGGCCTTGATATTAAAAGTGAAGCATGTCAACGCTTTTTCCGTGATGGGCTCACAATTTCCTTTACAAAAATTCTTACTGATGAGGCTGTGAGTGGTTGGAAATTTGAGATTCATGTAAGTATTTTATTTTTTGCTTATGGTGAAATATTGCATTGAAAATTCATGAAGCTTGTATTTTAGTAAAAATTATTTGAGTAAATAGAGAATTATCAGACTTTCTCACTTTACACTAACTTATATGACAATTCAGCGAAAGCTGGCTTTTTTAACATCTAAGCAGCTGCTTACATCGCCACAAGTTTTTTCTTCACCTTCACTTCCAAATTAATAACCCCTGATATCTTTTTTCTTTATAAGATAGCCACCCATACAGGAGCTGTCACAGATTATTTCTCTCTTCCCATAAAGGCTTAATTCTAAACAGAATCATTTGTTGTGCTGTCTAGCATTTTTCACTGTTCGTGTTCAGAGAAAGTTCTAGTCTGCATAATTGGTGGCTTAGTAGTTTACAAACGTGTGAGGCAATGCATGTTGAGAGAATAAGCAAGAAATGAAAGTTTAAACTTAATAGACACTGAATGGGGTGCAGGAACAGTGTTGCAGAGGTGCAGACAAATATTCTTACTGATGAGGCTGTGAGTGGTTGCAAATTTGAGATTCATGTAAGTATTTTATTTTTTGCTTATGGTGAAATATTGCATTGAAAATTCATGAAGCTTGTATTTTAGTAAAAATTATTTGAGTAAATAGAGAATTACCAGACTTTCTCACGTTACACTAACTTATATGACAATTCAGCGAAAGCTGGCTTTTTAAATATCTATGAATTCTTTGAAAGTGAGTGTGCAGGTAGATCAAGCCTAAAAAAGATATAATTATGAGCTTAAATCGGGGCAAACTGTACAAGTACAAATAGATTATGATAAATTTATATAAGGCAATGTTTGGAACACAGTTAGTCATGTATGCAGTTTTGGGTACCGCATTAGAAAAAAAACATTAAAAAATATATTGGGCCGTAAATTGCGATCTCTCCAGGTGCGTACAATGTGTGCATGTGGCCGAAAAGGCCCCGCATGCTCTGGGTTTAGGCATGCGAAGTGCTTGCGCCTAAAACCAGAACTTGCGATCTGTCAAAATGTCTTTTGATAGATCGCACACATCCCCGGGAGTAGGGCCTTCGCAGGCGGAGAGTTGGGCTATCTGCCCAACACTTGGCCAGCGAATATCCTTCAAACTCTTAGGCCTGTTAAAAGCAGACCTAAGGCCTGCTTTTTTGCCAGCGTAAGAGTTTTAAAAGATAGAAAAAATAAATTTTATGACTTATTTTTATATTAAAAACCCTGCCCATGTAGTTAAGCTTATGTTTAACACTATTAAAACATTTGGGAAAAAAAATCAGTTTTTTAAAATTATAAAACATTAAATTTAATTTAATTTCTATTCTTTTATTAAAAACATTTTTTTAAGTGGTCTTTTTTATTTGTGTGCATTTTCTTTGTTTTAGGGGTATTCTCATAGTAATGGGAGCTCGGAGCTCCCATTACTCTCAATGAGAATACAACATTGTGATTGGTAGTCCAGGCCCAAGTGTGATCACAGGAAGCGCTTTCGCTCCTGTGATGCGTGGCTCTCTGCGCTGGGCTGCGCAGCTAGACCTGAGACCCGAAGTCTACGTTGGAGTGGGACCACCAGGTATTTTCAGATTTTTTTTTGTGGTCGGAGAGCTCCGACTGCAATATTTGGCCCATTCTGACAAATTCATTGGGTTAAGTTTCTCCTCGATTGAACTTCGAAAGGATTCTTAATGATTTTCTTGGTGACGAAATAGAAAGCTGCCTGATTCTAGTGTTGCAGTCAAGGAAGAGAAGAGCTCTCAAAGAAAATAGTATGGGTGTTGACCCAACCAGGTAGTGATTACAAACTTATCAATGTGAATCATATTTGGGAGCTCATCCCACTGGGGATGTGGACAGAAGTAGGCTGTTGGGGAAAGTTACGCTTGCCAGTTCCTGGGCTTCCACCAAGATTCAGTGAAGTGATTTTTTTTTGGGGGGTGGGGTGGCGTGGCGGAATGATGCTCATACCAATAGTTTATCAAGAGTGCCAAAACTGATGTTTGAGACCATATTGAAAGTACTTGAGACTCAGTGAAACTACTCGTACAAAGGGTCTTGCACTTGGCTTGATGTGAACACCCAGGTGTTTCATCAAAGACCTTGTCATAGTTACAACCTTTCTGAGATTGCAGCATCTTCATGTTTAGCCTTTTCGAAACAATTGGGTTCATTAGAGTTGCATCGCAAGATCCGTTATAGCCAACTTTACTTTTTTATTTTGGTTAGGACTTTGGCTACATTACCAAAGTTTGAACTATTTTGATATAAAAGCTGAAATTTGGTGCCTTTTCTGTTGAAAGGGAATATTTTATTGACCACAAAACTTACATTCTATTTCGATACAACAAAGGAATTCCATATATAATTAAATCTTATGTAAGTCATAGCTAAATCAAATTTAGCAAGTTGGGTAGTAGAAAGTAACATTTTGTGGCTCCTCAGGAGCAAGAAAGTATTGAGAGAGCGAGACCCCAGGTACCAATGCTGTAGCCAAGTACATGGTGTTTCTCTCACTTACAAAATGTCACTTCAACTAAATATTGTTGTCTTCACCATTCAAGACCACATGTTTAATTTTAAGCACTTGCATAGCATTACAAAGTATTTACAGCACAGAAACTAGCCATTTCGCACAACACGTCCATGCTGGTGTTTAAGCTCCACGCGAGCCTCCGACTACCTGTCTTCATCTAACCCCATCAACATAGTCTTTTTCTTTCTATCTTGTGTTTATCTAGCTTCCCCTTACATATTGATCATTATGACAGCCCAAGATTGGAAATGAAGGCAAAATAAATCCTGATGTGCTCACTCCCATCCCAGTTCTCCTATTAAATCAAATAGTACTATCCAGCCTAATTTTAAATGGCTCTGTTGAGTGTTTTAAACCTCTCCCTTCGTCCTGACCCAAGATTATAATATTACAAGGATGTGGAAATAAACATCCTCAACAATGAAGATCTTACCAGAGGATGATGAACACCACTGATAATACACCCTCATCTAATTTGAGAAGTAGTTTGGAAAAATTATAGGTCTGAAAAAATGAGCAAGTTAGAAGAATGCAAAATTTAGTGGCTGTAGTTATTTAACAAAAAGCTCCTTACGACCAGCAGTACTATGCATGCCTGTACTTAAACACAAAGAGTCTAATTGGATTTGTGTCATTAGTTCTTTACTTGTGTGAAAGTTTCTGGGGAAAGCACGCAAAAATGAGTCGTACACTGGGTTTAAAAAATTGCTTATTTCTCCACTAGTCAAATACACCCTTATTATATTGGTAGCAATTCATGCCTATACTGTTGTTGCACTTTCCAAACTGCAGTTGAGGATGGAGGCAGTGTCCTCAACAGCAGTAATCCTATGTTGTTAGATGTGTTTCTGTGATCCTGGTGGTTTCTCCTTCTCTCGTTATTTTTACTATTTCATCTTGTGGCCCATCTTGCTCAACTTGATTTTCAAATGAGGCAAGCATTAAAACACAGTCCACTGGCACTTCACTTTTAAGGAATAAAAGATTCGTGAAATGTTCCTGCTTTCCACTGCAAACAAAGTATTCAGCTCTGAATCAAAACCAAAATTAAGACCCATTGTAGGGACTTGTTCTTCATTTGGGGTTGAATTGGATCCCTGTATAAAGCAGGAGCCAGGCTGGGCAACTAAATACTTATTGGCTCCTTTTAGCAATAATCCTGTGGACTTTAAAAAAAAGTGATAAAGCTGTCAGAAGAATTGGTGCATAGCAGCACAGATTGGCCAAACCGGGCTGCATAGCACTATTAACAGGATGCTTCCACCAGTGTGTTATATTGCTCAGTCTGGGTCTTGGCATACCTGATGTGAATTATCTTTTCACTGATGTAATCCATCATGAAGTATATTGTTGCAGACTCTGGTCTAATAATTTACATGCAAACTGTACAACTGCTATCTTTTCTTTCCCTTTTAAGAGGTGTATTATAAATAATACTCATCGCCTCATAGAACTATGTGTAGCCAAGCTATCCCAGGACTGGTTTCCTCTTCTTGAACTCCTCGCTATGGCCTTAAATCCTCATTGCAAATTTCATATCTACAATGGTACACGCCCCTCTTGAGACTGTTCCTGCTGGAGTCCAGCTGGCTGAAGATGAACTCTTTGCACGTCCACCTGACCCACGTTCACCAAAGGTTTGAGAATCTTGCATTTTTGTTGTGCTTAATGGGACTTCCACTATTATGGTTGCAAATAACTAGCATTTGTTGCAGTTTATTAACATATTATAATTATGCACATGATTTGTAACTGCACTTCAGTGAACTGTAATGTTGGATTAATTTGTTTCAAAAGGAGGCAAATCTTGATGAATAATTTTAAAACCATCAGGATATTTCCTGGAAGCATGCACACTTTAACTGCTGAGCAATGTGTGGTTGCCCAACATGGAACTATATTTTGAAGAAATTTGAGATAATTGCAAGCTATAAGTAGCACATATAGAAAATGCTGGAAATCTCAGCATTTTCTGTTTTTATTCCAGCATCCGCAGTATTTTGCTTTTGTGTAAGAAGCACATGTCCACTTTAGTGCATATCTGTATACAATATTTATTTGTTGATTTCCTATTATTATTCTAATGTTAATTCGGATAATCGTACTGACCCCAGGCAGGTGGCTCCTCTCTACTCCCCCCCCCCCCCCCCCCCCACAGGCAGAAGTCGTCCGTATCTCCTCTTTCCCCCCCCCCCCCCAGGCAGAAGTCTGTTTCCCCCCCCCCCTCCCCAGGCAGAAGTCCTCCCCCACCCCCCCCCCCCCCCTCACCAGGCAGGTCTCTTCCCCTCCCCCTCCCCCAGGCAGGTCTCTTCCCCCTCCCCAC